>NW_019731304.1:367-9581 GCF_002891405.2 Cryptotermes secundus | reverse complement strand
CAAGGTTTGTCTTGATCCCCAAGTTTCAATTTGAAATAAGCAAAACACACTTTCTTCACATAATCGCTTATGTTTCTTTGTTGACTTTTAACTATGTATTCACCACAAATAAAACAAAAGTTGTCCGGAGAAATAACACAACCTCTTTGAGCCATAATACAGAGCTAAAACACAAGCACAGTCACGTTTGAATGCAGGATGTAAACTGAGTGACTTATACATCAACCAAGATCCTGAACTTCTTTAGCATGTTGAGACATGATCAAATCTGACAGCAGGCTTGTTTATACTTATTCCTATTGCCCCAAAGAACATGTCCATACATGCTCAACCGAGCTAGTAAGATTCCTCACCGTTCGCTACAAACAAAGTAAATGTGTTGGGACATGATCGCCTGAGGTCCTCACACCGCCAAACCCACCCTACCAACCTGTTACACTGTCCCCCCCATCCCGCCCAATTTCTATTTGTATTATTTTTTAGATTCACTCTTATAAATGTTATTTTAAAGTAAGAAATAAGTATTGGATATGGTTTTTAGAATCAACAATAGGATACCAGATTTCATGTTGAAGAGAAATTTCACGCAAAATTAAACTAAAAATATGAGCTTTCAAAAAAAAAAAATTGAGGTGATGGATTTTTTTTTACTATTAATGATGTAATGAGAAGTGGAGATATAGCTACATCATTCTTGACCTTGGAACTAGATATAGATGAGCAGTCAGCTTCATAGCCCAGTTGCTTCACCTCCTGGGAAAGACCTCCCAGTACACATTGGATAGGAGGTCGAGTGGGCCCCAGAGCCAGTCTGGATGTTGTGGGAGAGAAAAATCCCTGTCCCTCTTGGGAATCAAACCCAGGCCGTCCAGCCCACAGCCAACTGCTATAAGAACTGAGATATCTGCGCTCCCACCAGCCATATCAGTTCTCCAAAAAAGAAAAGACTGATGTTGTTTTTCATCATAGCGCACCATACGCTGACATTTGGTGAACAATGCTCATGTTCACTAACTGCAATACATGGCAGCCGTGCATGTTGACGTCCACATACATGAAACACTGCTTCATCAGAAAACAAATTTGCTGAGATAGGTCGTCATGTTTGATATGGGAAACCAATTCTAAAGCAGACTGTTCTCTTGTGCATGTTGTCTTCCGGACCAAGTCAAGCCTGTAGGTTTGAAATTTCAGACTTTCATACAAAACACCATGCACAGATGGACATGCCAAGCCTAATCCTAAACTTGCTTGGTAAAGAGACTTGCAAGGCCTGCTCTGACATGTTTTGTGTATACATCTGGCATTGTCTTGGGTCACCATACAATGTAGGGGCCCATTCTGTTGCAAGGCACTATGTGCTCTTTCAGGTGCTTGTCTAAATGCATCACAGATGTGTATATCAGCATTACTTGATGTGGATACATCTGATAATACGGGCACACAATTTAAACTCTGCCAACTGAATAATGCAATCCACTTTGTGTCAGACAGACTATTTCCTCTCTTTAAGTGAAGAAAGATGGGGCAGTATGGAGCTCCAATACATGCATATGCACACAGAAGGTGACTTGATCAAGAAGGAAAATGACTTCGAGAATTACCACACTACATGCAAGTGTTAGAAGCATAATGTTTGTTTTCATTTTGCATATAGAATATTTTATTTTACTGACATTTAGGGCTGGATACCCCTTAATGTAACAGGGTACAACATTAACATGATCAAGACATGGCTAAGGATCATATAAGGCATACGCAGTCATTACTTACAAGTATTTCAATTCCTATAACATGGTAGACAAAGAACATCAACAATCTTCGTAGACCCATTGAGCTCCTGACATGAGATATGGCTGCCATAAGTGCAGCCCAGTGTCAAGCTACAGCCCACAAGATTAACTTGGGAAGCAGAGAGTATATATAGAATTGAAGGGGTAACATTTGTATTGGAAGAAAAAGCACAGTTTACATTAGTCTAAATTGAGTCTTCAACAAAATGGATAAGACTGAAAAACACTGGATTAAATATGAATTCTGGACAATATTACAATTTTACTTACTGCAAGTCAGACCCATAGTCAGAATAACTAGGAACAAAAAGGTAATGTTCACCCAGCAGCCCATCTGAATAGTCTACAATGAGTAAAGTTCAAGAGCTCATGCTCCTAATATACTTCATCATGTTGGATATGAAGAAATGAAGGGCTCTTTTTATGACTGCTGTCATCACCAACTAGGGAGTGAAGAAGCCAGGCAATCCAACCAAGAAATGGAAGAGTTACACAAGTCAGAAGGCGCCGGTAGTAATTCTGGTAATAGTTCAATCCTAAGAGACTCAAGGCTATTAGTTCTTCGCTTGCAACAATCTGGAAACAGAACATATAATTAAATATTTTCCTGTGATAGTTCTCTTGGGATTTTGAAAAAAAAAACCAAGAGGGAGAATAATATATAAAAATTCTGGTGGGAAGCCGCTGCACATACTTTTTTATGTATGAGTTCAGGCCACTAGAGGGCATATCATTCTTTTCCTGATGACATAACCTATGCTGTTTTATTTAGGGAGATCTCCAAAATTACTGAAATTTAATGAAAACTGTTCTAATTGTTTTTCAGAAAATTGGAATTTTGTTTTTTTGATCCATCTTAAGGGCCCCTACTTTTGGAACTAGGGTGTTCATATTCACTGGGCACTAATCAACGATGGACAAACTCATAAATATCTAGCATCTGGAAAAATAAAAAGTGTATATCCATCAAAATCTTGGGGCTATTTCTTTTTTCACAACCACATTACTTTGTCATATGTGCTACCTGACTGAGAAACTAAAAATCGTAGAATTGAAAGATAAATTAATAAATTGCAGACTAAGATGGTTAAGACAAGTTTTATGAATGAATAAAGAATCATAACACGAAAATAGGAGGAAAATTACCAAAATAAAGACCAAGATGGGTACAACAGATTAAGAACAATGTCACACAGAAAAAGGAAGACTATAGAAGGACAATTATGAGGAGTTTCTGGAAGGCAGAGCTACACAGAGGCTTAGGTGTGAGAAAACCCACAGAAGTGTGGAATCATTGCAGTAAGAAGCAATTCTGAATGGGGCTTGGCTTTTCATATGATGGTTGGTTGCTAATTATAATTCATCAGTAAATACAACCAAAAGCAAAACTCTAATTTTTTAAACTTTAAAATACTTACTTACTTACTCAGCCGCACCATAGCTCAAATGGTTAGTCACTGGCTTCCCACCGTGGCAGGCTGGGTTCGATCCCGTGTCTGGTTAAGTGGGATTTGTGATGGACAAAGTGGCGCTGGGGCAGGTTTCCTCAAGGTACTTCGGTTTCCCCTGCCAATCTTCATTCCACTAATTGCTCCACAATCACCCTCACCTATCATCTTGGGCTGGTACAATAGGCCAGAAGTGGCCGCAGTACAAGGGCCTAGCAGTAAAAAAAAAAAATAATACTTACTTACTCATGGAGCTGAGCCCTTCTAGAGGAGTCGCCAATATAAAAAACTATAATTTTGCCTGTGGTTCTGTATGGGTGTGAAACTTGATCTCTGACATTAAGGGAGGAACAAAAACTGAGGGTGTTTGAGAACAGGGTGTTGAGGAGAATATTTAGACTGAAGAGAGCTGCAGTGACAGGAGGTTGGAGAAAACTGCCCAATGAGGAGCTTCATAACTTGAACTCTTCTCCAAATATAATTAGAATGATCAAGTTAAGGAGAATGAGATGGGCAGGGCATGTAGGTCGAATGGGGAAGGTGAATGCATTTGGATATTGGTGGGAAAGCCAGATGGAAAGAGACCACTGGGAAGACCAAGGCGTAGGTGGGTGAGCAATATTAAAATGGATGTTAATAGAGATAGGATGGGATGGTATGGATTGGATTGATCTGACTCAGGATAGGGACCAGTGAAGGGCTCTTGTGAACACGGTAATGAACCTTGGGTTCCATAAAAAAACTTTGAAATAAAGTAACCTAAATATAATACCAAAAAATATAATAGTTATAGTGTCATTATTCAGTCTTCTGGAATTAAGCAGCAGAATTTTCTTTACTAAAGGTTACATCATCACAGCTACACTTGGAAAATAGAATTCATCACATGAACATCAGAAGAGCAAAGACTTTGAAGTACGCAGCCTAATTTTTAGAGCCCAATATCTTTATTATGCAATGAATATCATAACTTCATTTTGCAGATACAAGGCACATTAAAATTATGGGTTGAATCCAAATATGTAACACTCAGACACATCTTGCAACTATTTTATGCAAATACACAAGAAAGAGAATTTTTCCTAAGTTGTGACACAGAGAAACGTGTTCTATGTAAAATACTACAACACTTATTCTGAGTCATCAGAGCAAAATTTTCACTAAGAAATATTTTGTATTTCTAGACACATAAAAATGACAAAAACATACTTATGGATTCAGTGTATCTTTTAGCTCTAATGTGAGAATTCTCTATATATCCATGATAAACTTCCAGCCTCAGTCAGCTCTCGTTTGTTTTTGTACTGTGCAACCATCTGATGAGCACTGGAAAACATTAATTCAGACAGGTGATGTTCTGTGACTTCCAGGCAGTCTCGTGGAAGAGTTNTCATCTATCATCTTATTAGATAATACAATATCACAACACTGAGGAGAGTATTATGAAACAAATGAACTAGAAAAAAAAAAAATAGAGCCATTAAAACATTTAGTCAATTAAGAAACCAAGACACACCACAGAACTGACTGGCACAGGGACTCCGATCAGGCTTGCCATTAGTGGTGCAACATCTGCCTGACTAACATCACTGCGAAACAAATGTCCCAGTCTCCAGGAAGCTGGACTGGAATGTTCAGCAGTTGTAGTCAGTCGGGGTCCTCTCACACCTGTACCCCAGGCAACCAAGCANGCAACCAAGGGTGTCTCTGTCTCACTCTTAGCACCTGATCCATGGGAACCTACAAACACACATAAAATTGCCAGCACCTCCAGGATAAATTCAAGGAATGTGTGAGATCGAAATTGCTGACAAACATTCATCAGTTTACTTATCTACCTGTTATTTACTTTGTTACATTATATGATGATTCCTGAATAATGAAGAGACTAAATTAAAAATAAAAGGTTTTGAGGAGTTCAAATTAGTCTACAGGTAATAGTCCAGAACCTCCTGAACCACACAATGTTACATAATCTTGAAACTGACAGCTTTGTTATAACCCAACCCCATAAATCAGAAAGGACAGAACAAGGGCATCGAGATGGGCACCCTATCTCAAATTTTATGGAGAGACCTAATGGATAACCCACAGAGAGACAGGTTAGCTAGATTTGAAAAATGGGAAGAAGAGAGGAAAGAGCTGGTACAAGATCAAAGAGCAAAGGTGGTGGGAAAACAGAAAAGGTTGGAGACTTCTTGCCCATTGACAGGGAGAAGAAGGAAATGATACTTGAGGATGAAGAAAATATCCAATTTAGTCATTTTTTTTAGAGTGTTGTATTTCAGCACATCTTCCAATTTAGGATCTGCCATCCTTGGTGCATTTATGTTTTCCTTACATTTGAGGAGATTATCCATTCCTGAATTCTTACAATGATACCTTGTATAGAAAGCATATAATGCGTTCCTCACCCCAGTCTGTCATGCCATGATCAGATGTGAATACGTAAGCTGTCTTCCTGTCATGTTGATAAAACTCTTCGATCATTTCCTCAATTCTCTTGATTCCTGCATTAACAACTCTTATGTTCTCCTTGTATTCTCTGTTTCAAAACAAGAAACAATGCAAATATAGGGGAAAAATTATAAAGATATGTTCTACAGATATCAGTCATAGGAAAAAATGTGAAACTTAATGGAAACGGGACAGAGGCAAAAATAGACTGAAGAGGTCTTCAGAATCTAGTCTTCTTGACTGTGTCACCATGATACTGATATTTTTTTTTGGGGGGGGGGATGTTTCCATCTTCAGCTCCAAAAATGTAGGCAACATGAAATTGAGCCCTTCTTGAGAAGCTTCCAATTGTGCGGCTACTCAAGAGCTTCCCAGCATTTTATGGAACCTGAAGGTTCACTACTGTGTTCACAAGAGGCCTTCACTGGTCCCTGTCCGTTTTTCTGAAATGTCAGTATCTGCCTACAAGGCTATAAGGTGTCACAACCCAGAATACCGAAATCTGAACATTCACTGCCATAAAAATCTCAAAATCTATATACATGGAAGGATAATAATATATTGTGAATTTATAATATTTCCATAACAGGAGGGCTACTAGAACCCAGTGTTCAACATTACATATAACAGTACATAGTTGTCTTTCTAGGTAACAAGGCAGACTGATGGATGATAGATTTAAATCACATATACTATACTGCATCACAAGGAGACGCAGGTAGCTGCGCTACAGGTGGCTGCGAGAACTACCAAATGAAGGGTGAATATATGTGCACTGCAAGTATGTTTTTGAGTAACTTATAAGCATGGTAAATTTCCTTTGAAATTTTTGATCACTGAATTAGCATTTCAGATGCCCAGATACAGGATAACTCGCAGTTTACTGTACTTACTGATAGACCAGTGGCTGCCCATGGAGTGGAAAACTATTATTTGATTTTTGGCAAGACCGAATCACCATCACGCCCACAACAGCTTTGGAACCTGCAAGCTATCTACTATCTAACACATACCAAAGGCTGAAAGGATAAAGTAACTGGAGTATGACTTAAAACACTCACTTCTGTAACACTTACACTGAATATGGTTTATGTGTATGAAAAGCTGTATCGAGTCCAAGAAGATGTAGGAAAAATTCAATTTTATCTTGATTAAGTTTTTGATTAAGAACAGCATCTGTCTTGGCACGGTTCAGAAACTCCTCAACCTTCTTGAACACCCATGTATCAAGCCTTGTTGTGGATCTTCTTCCAGAGTAATCTTCAACTTCAGAGCCATACATGTCTACATAAACATGGTTTCCACTTGCACCTGAACAAAAATGTGAAAGGTTTATCTCACTGTTAACTAACAATGCTTCTGAGACATAGAAGGCTGCTTTGGTGAAACAGCCATACTACATCTGTAAGATGCTTTTAAGTTGCACTTAGATTGTCTTAGTCATTTCATCTTCTTATCCACAAATGGCAACATTATGCTCCTGTGGTATTTCCATTATCAAAAATTACTATAAATTTATTATTACATACCAAGGAAGATCTAAAAATAAGGTAAATATGCAATTGTAGGGACTTGCTGCCATTTATATGTTGCAGCAAGGGTAGGCAGGGTTACATTTAAAGAAGTCTTCAAGGGTGATATTTGAGGTTCTCACCATGGTGGATATTAAAATTACTGTTTCCTGCAACGTGTAGTTTGGTAGCTAGAAACATTTTGGATATAAACCTGCTCCTTCCATCTTAGGGATACCCAAAACTTCACTCCCTCTTTACCAAGCTACATAAAATTACATCCTTACATAGCCTTAATCTTATGTCTTCAGAGAAATAAAGATAAGTACTTCGATACATTACATATTAAAACAACAAACCTTTGGCAAACATGGGAAGTATGTCAGGACTTCCCCAGAACCATGTGTACCGACTTTCATTGAAAACAGTCAAATTCTACTGGATTGTCTTTCCAACCCTAGAAAAATAAAATATAACAAATAAAGAATAAAAAGTAATAAAACAAAAGGATAGACAACGTACAACCATAAATACTTTCTTTTTTAACCATATAGTGAATGGCCTGCAGTATGACTGTATTTACGGGCATAACATGACAAAAGTGTACTCTTTGTTAGATCTGAGTTTCTCAGATTGGTGACTATGAAGAGAACTCTCTTTTGAGATATGACACTATGTACTCTGTTAAAAGTTTACTGACATTTCACAGGAATGTGCTGCTTCCATCTTCAGGGTCAAGAAGTAAACTGAGCAAGTAAACAAGCAAGCAAATTTTCTACTGTTTGCTTGGCTTACTCATTGACCCTGAACATATAGGCACTACATTCCTCTACAAAATGGCTAAACTTCTACCAGATGAACAATATTACATCCCAGAATCCAACACTTTTTAAGTAATTTTTTCTTTACACACAGTATACAATAAGCAACAATGTAAGATTGTTGTCACAGTGGTGAATGTTTGAATTTTGTTCTTTTGGAGTAAGACAGTATATTACTGTAGACGGTTACCAATGTTTTGGAGGAACCTGCTGCTGTCCCCTTTTTGGGTCAATGAGACTGGGGAAACATACCTTGCCCAGACAACCTTGCCTCAATCCTTTATATGGAGGCAGCATGTTCCTTTGAATTAATCCACAATTAATGAACTAATGACTATGCCACCCTGCATGGTCAAAATACCATGACCCTAGTATCCACCTATAGGAATCACAACCTAGAATATGCAGTGACTTAACAATATATTGACTGTGTACACATGTCACCGGATTTGAACTTTATTAACTGTTACTGCATCTAACATGCAATTCCAGTATATTCAAACCTCATACACTGTCCAAGAATTTAGGTTCTATTTAAAATTACTAACCCTAAGTTAAACCAGTCTAACTTACTCGAAGCAACTGTAAGCCTGTTTTAAAGACACACTCAATTCTGACATAGAGAGTTAATTAAAAATTATAAGAATAAAATCACTCATCGCAACAATTTCTAACCTTGGCTACAGCAGATGGGTCCTCATATAATCCAGCAAATAATGCCACATGTCCAGGGCGTGATTCTGTTGGTACTCTGGTATGAGAGACACCCCATGCTCCCCTCTCCTCAATTACATACCTGAAACCAGTCAAGTTATCAAAAAATTTAGGTTATGTTCATTAACTATAACACAATAATGTTCTAACTTCTCTGCTGCTGCTGCTGCATACCTGAAGTGCAAGGCATTTGCTTTAAATAAATCATCTGCCCCCAAAAAGGAATCAGCATGTAAACCATCAGCAACCATTAAAACAAGCCTGCGTGCAAGAGCTTCTAGAGGACTGGACTGTGGTTTAATGTCATGAACTACTGGCGATTTGAAATAAATACCAAATACAGATACTAAAAATGCAATATGAACAAAGAAACTACTAATGATGGGAAACATCGTCGAGAATATGCATTCAAAATGCCCATTAAACTAATCTTTTCCAGGACACAATAACAAACAGGATATGCATGCAAA
>NW_019731304.1:0-333 GCF_002891405.2 Cryptotermes secundus | reverse complement strand
GTCATGTAGGCCAGCATT
This sequence comes from Cryptotermes secundus, assembly GCF_002891405.2. Taxonomy (NCBI): domain Eukaryota; kingdom Metazoa; phylum Arthropoda; class Insecta; order Blattodea; family Kalotermitidae; genus Cryptotermes; species Cryptotermes secundus. Next base: position 315 of record NW_019731304.1, on the reverse strand, counting down.
TATAAAGTTAAATATATTAACATTAGTCTCTCAATATATTTTATCCTTGATGACTTTTATGATAAATAACTCGTCTCCCCCATTCGTGCTATATGCCCTGCCTACCTCATCCTCCTTGACTTGATCATTCTAATTATACTTGGAGAAGAGTACAAGTTATGACGCTCCTCATTATGAAGTTCCTGCAACCTCCCATCACTTCATCACTCTCCGGTCCATATATTCTCAACACCCTCAGTCTGTGTTCCTCCCATGATGTCAGATAGTTTGTTTTTTTTAATAGTAGCACTGGAGTGAGAGTGTACCTCGGCACTA
>NW_019731303.1:0-452 GCF_002891405.2 Cryptotermes secundus | reverse complement strand
TGTTCATAACATTCTTATATTTATCGTTTTTATGACTGAAATATTAGAATATGATACGCAGTATCTATGACCTGGCCTGTCGGCAGGAAGTCACTAAGTCGAATTTTAAAATGAATAAATTTCGTAAAAAATGTATTTTTATTTGCATTTGTAACTTTGTTTAACGGATCATCGTTTGAGACATTCAAAGAGAAACGTAAAATCTCGTAAGGTAATCAAGCTGAGTAAACTTAACAATACTTTTATTAAGGTAGAACCATACCGAGATAAAACTGACCTTACATAGTGCTACAACTGCCAAATATTTGACCATGCTTGTGCCAACTGCAAGCAACTCCCTCGATGTATGTGTTGGGTAGTGGTGACCTGCTAAGGGAATGCTCAGAAAAGACAAATACAGTATCTACACCAAGTGTCTGCAATTGCACCTTAGTAGAAGAGGACAAACCTCA
>NW_019731302.1:23640-24108 GCF_002891405.2 Cryptotermes secundus | reverse complement strand
ACATACTTTGAGACACTATCTTTGCTGGCAGGTTTGAAGAAAACAGTCTAATCCTCAGGTTGAGATTTGGAGCTGTCATTCTTCCATGCAAAGGAGTATTGACCATGTGACGAGGAAGTCTGTTAGAATTTCTATAGCAATTGAAAATAACTGCCATTGTCCTATGATCTCTGCAGTACCAGATTATGTAACACATGCAGGTCCCAAATTTTTTTGATCAGATCAAGAAAGAAATGTCTTGATTCACACTGCTCTCAGTCTCAGACTTTTGTGGATTTTGAAAGAACTACTTTGCTTTATGAACACATAATTGCATGCATACTACCTGATCTGTTAGAACCAAATGGTGTGAGAATAAACATAGGAAATTGTTGAATATGACTTGAGACTGTCCAGGGTCCTGGCGGAGACTCAAACTGAGCACCTCCCAACAAAAAAAATAGAATATTGCCACTATGCCATCTGGAA
>NW_019731302.1:10629-22959 GCF_002891405.2 Cryptotermes secundus | reverse complement strand
GGAGGTGAGTTATAGCTCCACCATTCTTGACTCAGTGTTATTTGTTTTAAAAGTTATAGTTATTTAGTCTTTATATAAATTCTGCCCATTAAATGAATAGTATTAAATCAAGGGGCACAGTCGTGGAAGAGCATGTAAAGACAGAAGAGAGACACACAACATGGATTCCATTATTCATGTGAACTGCATATAAAGTACAACTCCTGTTCAGTGTTTCGTGTGTTAATGTTTTCCTACATTTAACATGCAGTAATACCAAGGCAATAATCTCAGCATTAAATTTCCCCACTTTTATGATTTCCTCCATTTAATATCCAAATTCAGTGGTCCCCAAAGAAATTCTAAATGGGAGTTTCACCGTAATACCATTAATTCCATTTGAAGGTTTCTCTGGGAAGCAATAGATCTCAAAACCACAGTAAGGAATATTGTAAATGGAGGGAATTTGACATGGAGATTATTGGCTTGCAGTCAGTGAAACTTAACATGACATGACAGATAACTTAAATGGAGGGAATTTAACATGGAAATTATTATCTTCTGAGGAACTTTTGTGACTCTTAGCGCCAAAAGGAAGCGTTTCCAGACATGGGTGTATTAACAAAATGTGATCAGATTGAACCCATCTATCCACCACAGAGCATTGTAACATGTATTTATGTATTCCCTCTATATGTTTTTTCTTACTTGCTGCTGCTGTTCTAGTTGTTTATTTGACTGACCTATGGGTATGCGATGCTTTGTTTCTTTTCCTGTGTTCTCTTTATTTATTGTGGCTTGTTCTGAAAATGTGGATTTTGTTACTACTGTGTGTATGTTGTAGGTTGTATGCTGGAATATTGATATTGTTAATATGCAGTCATTAATCATACATATGTTAATTACAATTGAGAGCTGAGTAGCTCAGTCTGTATAGTGGCTGGGCTATAACCACGACAACCATAGGATAGGAGTTTGATTGTGAGTGGGGGTAGGAGTTTTCTTTTTGCCACTGCACCCAGACCGGCTCTGAACTCCGGTACCTTCCTTCCGGTTGGTGCTGGGAGTCTTTCCCTGGGCGTAAAGCAGACTGGGCATGAAGGGGACCTGATCACCTCCATCTGTTGATTCAGTTAAAAATATGTAGGGTTATACATCCACTTCTCCATGTCTGTAAGGGGCTGTGCTTAATTAAGTACTGGGACAACTTTACCTTAAGTTAGTTGCAGATTTTGAAGTAGTTGTTAAGTAATGTCTGATAATGTGATATTTTGTTCAGGTTTGGTGCAGACTTCAGTATGGCAAATCAGGCATCATGTGTGGTGTCCATGTGTGATTTCGGAGATTATGAGCTGATTACAGTCCTTTCATGCATGCATCAATTTCATGCAGAGTGCATTGATACGTGGCGGGAGGTGAGTTTCTGCAGATTATTGCTTTGTGTATGTCACACTTTTAGTTCTGTCGATCTTCAATCTCCTATCTAAAATGTTAAGAACTGAAGCCTGAAACAGTGTTTTCTCTAATGTATAGGTGTGGAACTTTGTCTCGCTCTGTAGGAAGACATGGACTCTGGGTATCTGTCAGAAAATATTATTGGGGATTTGGCACTCGGTTGACATGTGTTTGCATGCATATTAGCTTGTGTGTTAAATGTTAAATACTGCAGGACAGTTTAGTGCCCACTTGAGGTTTCTTTGGGGAGTAATTGATTTTTACACTAAATTGAGGAAGATCTTGAATGGAGAACATTTAACACTGAGACTGTTGACCTGGGGGTCATTAAAATCAAACATAAACTGACAATTTTTTAGTTGAACATTAAGTGGGGGTTCCACTCATCTATATGGTATTCAATCCACATCTTAAGTCAGGTGATTAGTTGCAACTTTTTTCACTGTGCAACAAAGCTTTACTATAGCTCCAGTAGCAACCATTTTCTGGGATCCCATTCAGTCTTCCCAGCTACCTTAGTGAGAGTGTGCGTTACTTCACCCAGGTTTTGTCACCTGTTGCTCATATGATCTGACTGAGAAATTCGTCCTTTGTGGTATCGCTCTAAAATAATCAAAGCCGAAGCCATTCTCTGTGTTTTATGTGAACCCATCTTGTGCAAAACTTGTGATAGCCTAGCGTAACCGTGGTAATCTGATAGAGAAAAGTGCGTGAAGTTTGTGGCACTTCACACGAAAGTTCTGAAATTGTGAAATTTTTTGGTCAGCACTTTTGAACAAGATCATCACACACTACAAGTGGCCAACCACTTTACTCCTCTTTGTAAACATTTATTGACCAAAATTAGAACATTCTACACCATTGTCTTACAGTTTCTTCACTCATTGCATTTTGGCAGTAAACCACATGTAATTCACAATGGATTTCCACAGCACTCATGTTTTTAGCATGAAGAAAGCAGAATTCATGAATTACTTAGGCAGGTTACGAGGAAGATGGTCACGTGTCCTACGGAGAAATGTTGACAAAAAAAGCCTGATATGTCCAATGGAAGAAACGGGCAGTAAATGGCCAGTTTAGGGACACACAAGTTTACGGGCACATGTAGGAAACGGAACAGTGAGAAGAGATTTAATTTTGTGGCAGCACGTTCTCTGAAACGTCTAATCCGCCTACAAATCTACATGATGTCATAAGCTAGATGAATACAACTAACAATCGCTGAGTGAAAACCCGAAAACTTATATCCTATAATAAATAGGACATAATTCAGCTTAGCAATTCGTGTGTTTAATGTGTTCAGTTTAATCATTTGTAATTATATCACATGGTATGTTGCATAGATCCCCAGATTTTATGCAGTGATAGGTTATTTCACTTGAAGTCCAGCAGAATTATTACGGAATGCAATATTTAACACTTGGGAAAATTTGCACGCGAATGCATTTTGTTATGACCAAAAAAAATTACTGAGACAATAAGTATGACTAATATGCACTAAAGCAATCATGCCATATAGGGGAAATGTTTTTGGCAACAGCTTCCTGCAAGTACGAACTTTATCAGAATTGCCTAATCTGCTTCATCAGCTAGCAACACAACATGACAATGGTGAGTGAATAACCTACCACTGAGCACAAAGCGCCTATGAGTGGGACCACAATTAGGACGATGACTTTTTTTTTATTGCTAGTGAGGTGGGACTAACTTCCTTGTACTGCGGCCACTTGTGGCCTATTTTACCGGTCCCAGATAATAGGAGAGGGTGATTGTGGAGCAATTGGTGGAATGAAGATTGGCAGGGGAAACCGAAGTACTTGGAGAAAACTTTGTCCACAACAAATCCCACTTGACCACACCCAAGATGGAACCCGGCCTGCCTCGGTGGGAAGCCAGCGACTAACCGCTTAAGAAGGGCACTGTCCCAGCATTAACATAAACATAAATTTCTTCACGTGCACATTTTTGTAATATTCGTAGTGCAAGAAAATGTTGTTGAGAAAGAATGAGAAATTGGAGACGTTTCTTCCATTGACATACACAAAACTTTCTGTACCATTAGTACCTTACGATCCGGGATAGCCTAGTCGGTATATCGGCTGGTTACGGGGTATACGGCCCAGAGGTCGAAGTGGGTGCGAGGTGGACGCATTGACACACATAGTATTCTTACGAGTAAGTTACTTCCTCAAAGACGGCGAATGCTAGAAAAACAGCCCAGTCCAAAACAAATTTTCAATTTTATTATAATGGGAAAATTTAATTATATCTATTGCCTTTAGGGAATTTTCGAATGGGCGGATGATTTTCTATCTTAATGTTGGTATTCATGTGTACGGAATTTTTTAGGTCACAGATTAACAAAGATGTTAGAGATCAGTGGGTGGCAACTCAGTGCTATTGGCGGGCAACATAACCGCCATGACGTCATGAAGCATCACTGCTGCCGCGGTGGCCGGCGGACAGTCTTGATATAAAATGGCTACCGCCAGTGCCGAGAGCTCGGTCGGTAGGAAGGTATGCTATCATACCACCAGCATTTTTTTACTGCTCCCTCCCAAAAAATCACTGGTTCACACGTATAGCTAGAAATAATAATTGATGTAAATGAAATGTTCATATTTTACAGGCACTGGTGGGAAACGTTCACCCAATAAATAATGTTGCAACCTGATATCTTGTACTACAGAGGTTCTTACTCCGTTGTGTTTTTTCTGTTTTCGAACTGAGTATAACATCACTTCGCTCAAAACCATCTGGAGGAGAATGAGTTAAATGATATCAAACTCAGTTCGGAAACAGAAAACACACAACGGAGTAAGAACTTCTGCAGTACAAGATATCAGGTTGCAACATTATTTATCGGAAGAAAGTTTCTCACCAGTGCCTGTAAAATAAGAACATTTCATTTACATCAATTCAACACCCCCTTACTTAAATGCAATGGATATTTGAACTATAACATACATACAATACTTGTGCTTAGGAAAGCTGATGGTGGGTAAACTTGAAAGAAAATTCTGTTTGCATCAGAGATACTTGTATTCAACTTCATAACTTTGCTTACAACTTATACTTGAAACCTACACAAAACATTGCTTTTCAGTTACACTAATGTGTTATAAATCACGTACAGGGAGTAATAATACTGAGGTTTCCATTGGTTATCAATTTCAGTATTATAATGAAACTTGAGAATCTGATACACACTCTTGTTAACAAGATTAAGATTGCATTTAATAATATATGAAAAGCAATAAAATAATCGCNAGAATAGAAAGCTTTCAAGATAAGAAAGTCTTTCAGTTTTCGTTAAAATAAATTAACATTATCCTTTAAAATATATAATTTATGTGACAAATTATTAAAAATTTTTATGGATGTATAATACACTGCCTTTTGTATAATGGATAGTCTAGCTGTGACGTGACGTGTAGTCTATTTTGTACTCTAGTGTTAATTTTATGTACACTATTATTTGTAGGATACTTATTTTTGTTTTCAATTACAAACATGACCATGGCATATATAAACAAACAGGGAACTGTAAGTATCCCTAATTATCTGAAAACCTCTCTACAAGAACTTCTAGGCCTCATCATTAACACTGCTCTAATTGCTCTTTTCTGAGCCACAAAAACTCTTTTCATTGATGATGAAGAAGAGCCCCAGAAAATAACACAATATTTAAGTTGAGCTTGACAGTAAGCACAATAAGCCATTTTCAAGACTTGCCTACTTACTATAGGCTGTAGTTTTCTAAGCACAAAGGTTGCAAGTATCATATCATCAGAGTATTTTTCCCAGCCCAAATGATTGTCCGGGCACACACCTAAAAACTTAACATTTACAGAAAATTTAAGTGTTTGATCATTATATATTAAATGTAATGGATAATCCGTGGCCTTAGGGGTCATGAATTTCATTACATGTTTTTTTTTAAATGTAGTATTAATTGGTTAGCTTGGAACCATCTATATAAATGTCTCATTACTAAATTAATTTTGTTATTAAGGCTACTAATATCCTGTGAAGAGACAATAAAAGTGGTGTCATCTGCATATAGAACTGTATGTGCCAACCCATTTAGAATTCTAGGCAGATCATTAATATATACATTGAACGACAAAGGTCCCAGTACAGATCCCTGCGGAACTCCATGTTTCAAGTTTTCCATTTAGAAACATACGAAGTTGAGTCTTGAGTTTGTAGTATGATTCTTTGCTTCCTGTTATATAGGTATCTTTCATGCACTTTTAGTAGAGATCCTTTTATTCCATAGTGTTTAAATATTTGGACAAGCAGGTCATGATTGACACAGTCAAATGCCTTAGTGAGGTCACAAAAATTCCCCACAACCATCTCCTTATTGTTCCATGCTTTATAAATATAATCAGTAACCGTAAAAATAGCTTTTTGAGTCGACACACCCTTTCTGAAACCAAACTGATTATCTACAATAACATTATTGTTTGTTAAATGCTGTATTAGTATTAGTATTAATATTAATATTAATCTTTGACTTGTCCCATATCATGTATAATGATTCATGGATGAAATAAAATTGAATTGAATTATTACTCTGTTATATATTAGTATCTCGAATATTTTGGAAAACCCTGTCAACAAGGAAATGGGCCGGTAGTTAGATATTTCTGTAATACTACCTTTCTTAAAGCATGGTATAATATTGGCATATTTTAACCGATCTGGATAAATTCCAGTGGTTAGGGATAGATTAAAAATATGCATAAGTGGTTTGGTTATTTGTTTACTACACAGTCTTATGAATTTGTTTGATATACCATCATATCCACAGGAACCCTTATTCATTAGTAACGAAATTATGCCAAAAATTTCTGACGATGTAATTGGAATATTAACTATTTAAGGTAATTTGTCGGTAAGACTACTTATTGTTGCTGACCACTCATCCTCAGTTTTTGGATATTGACTAATTAATTTCTCCACTGAATCTATAAAATAGGTATTAAAAAACCCAGCTGCTTTATTAATTTCAATTTTGATTTCACCATTTTTGAAGTCTGCTGGAGCAGCTTTTCTTTTAGCTACACAACCAATTTCATTATTTATAATTTTCCAAGACATTTCAGATTTATTTGTGGATTTCATTAACATTTCATTGTAGTACATCTCTTTAGCTTTTCTAATGACTCTTCTTAATATGGAACAGTAACAGGAGTAATATTCTCTTATTTTAATATGATGAGTTACTCTACTTATTATGTAGAGGTATCTTTTACATCTACACGACGCTTTTATTCCACCAGGTATCCACTGATTTTTATGCCCCATATCCATCACAAATTGCATGGGGAAGCATGATTCAAAAATGACTATAAATGTGTTTAAGAATGCATTAAAACTTGCATCTACCTCCACACTACTAAGGGTCATATCCCATGTTTCATTTTGTAGTGCCTCCGTAAACATCATGACTCCAGTCCTAGTTATTAACCTCTTTTTAACAGGTGTATACTTATTCCGCTGAGTTCCGAACACATTATTTATCACCAGATATTGCGCATCATGATCTGATAGACCATTTTTTACAGAGTGCACATGATATGTATTTACTCTACTACAGTGCAAAAAAATATTATCAATGGCCGTGCAGGATTCTTTTACAATCCTAGTTGGGAAGTCCACAATATAAAACAAGTTATACGTTTGCATTAATGAACTTATTTGATGCACATTTCTCAAGTCACATAAAAAATTTATATCATGATATAAATCATGATCTGAAACATGCTCATGTTTCCAAATTCTATACTAAACACAATAATGTGGCCAAAATAATAAATTAACTGAACAAATATAATGAACCTTGAAAGTCTGATATATATACAGTGCTTGAAGTGGAATGAAAATAGAACCAGGATGGTTCTGCATGTGGAAAGAGGAAACGTGTTCAGACGAAGTGCGAGAAATGTGATATGGGACTGTGCATTCTCGGGTGCTTCAAACAGTACCACATGAAAGCAAAATTTAGTTAGACGACGCAGGGGAGTAGCCTGTACAACCATGAAACAGATAACAACAACAACAACAACAACAACAAAAAAGGTATTGTACATTGCATTTACTGCCAAAGAAGTAACGGGATACTTTTAAGCCATTTAGAAAAAAACCGGGATGCCTTCCCGCCGCATCCCGCCTCACCTCAAGCCCTGTATATATATATATAGTAAAGTAAAGTAAGTAAAGTAAAGCTATCACTGTAAAAGGCCGTGAAGGCCCATAGAGTTGTGATACTTTCATACGTTCATAAGATCAATCCTGAACACAATAATATGGCCAACATAATGCAATGACAGAAGGGATATACCCATAACAATAAATTAGATGAATATAATATGTAGACACTAATAAGTAAAACTTCCTACCTAGGAAGTACTTAATACATTTAATTACAAAATATATCCTGACATTGATTCTGCTCCTCGGTGTTTCACGCTGAATCAGGTAACCTGAATATTGCAAGTCAGTCATAAAGTAATGCCACTTCACTCTTACCCACACACATAAACAAGAGCCATCTGAGTCAGAAAAGAATTTCCCACACAATTCTTGACTGAAATATAATTATTTTCAGATACAGGGCAGAATGAACTCTGATCATCTTCTGACAACTAGTTCCACACAGACCTCTGATAGCAAGTGCACTGATGATGTTAGTCTTCAGGGCATCTACAAACTGTCCCACAGTTGGATTATTGTTCAAACCATACTACGAACGAATAGCTTCAAATGTGTTCACAAGGTGATCATCAAACAGCTGTTGCCAGGTATTCACCACAGCACCACACTGAAAGAACATTAAAAAGGAAATTAGTGGGCTTCCTTACATGATGGACTTGTTCAGATTTGAAAATAACACACTTTACTTTAAAGGGACTGCCATTATAAAGATTTTGTATATTTGATTAAATTATTCCTCATAGCAAAGTCTTTACCACCTTATTCTCTTATAAATCATATTACTGACAGTGTGATCTGCTTTTCAAACATTTAACATATCCTACATAACTTGTGTACTGATAAGATTATATTGTAGCATCCTGTTGCATTCTTCCATTTTATAATAAATCTTATTTTACAGTCTTATGTGAAACTATTTATTAACTTTAAGTTTAAAATTTAAAACTTAAAAAGTTGCACATGACAGTAAAATAAGATTTATTATAAAATTATATATTGGTGTAGTTTCATAAGTAATGAATGATGATGACAATGACATTCTCGCTAGCCACCTGTAGCCAATACAGTGTTGTGGCTTGCTGCAATGATTGATATGCCTGAGTTCCACATCAGAAGTATTTATATTTACAGGGCTTATGAGAAACGAGGTTTTTTTCACTGCAAAAGTTGGTGGCTACTTGGTAATGGTTGCACTGCAAACACTTCAAAGGATTAAGCAACACATAATAAAGTAATCACACCATCAATTAAAACAGACATACCTTGCTGGATCCCTTGGAAAGCTAAAGAATTTGATGCCTTGCTTGCTGGATGACAAGCACCCAGAAGCAGCACATGTTTTCGTTTTTATGTTTATACTGCAAGAAGCAATACAAAAATTATAACACCATCACGGTACTCTTACAACTCCTTCACATTCAACAGACAGTCTTTGTGATAAACCGAAAGTTGCAGAACATATCATAAAACAAATATCGTTTAGATGACAGTTCATGATAACCAAAAAAATTTTATGGTTGAAAGAATTTATGTGTTTCTAATTTCATTTGTGGTAGTAAGCATAACATCCCTATACACAAATAATATGTTTAATATGGAGCTGTAACTTCGTTCGTAAATGTCTACTTTCGTTTCGCAACCACATGAAATCAAAATTCATACTTAACCAATTTGCATATAATGCACCACCATAACCGCACGTAATTGTGGGTATTCAAGTTGGTTTGTTTAGGCTCTCTGATTGGTCGAGACCTGCGTGAGGTTTCTTCCGCCGCTCTTAGAGGCAGTAGTTACCGTTTTTCCCTTTCCCCTATTTCAGTTCCCACCCCCTTTAGAGATTCTCGGTAGCAGCTCCCTCAAACTCCCACGTTATTGGTTGGCAAAATGCCCACCATAATAACTCGGTGAAACGCTCCTGCAATCTATGTTCAGCTCACATGACTAAATTAAAAATGACCTCCAGGGCCGAGAGCACAATCAGTAAGAAGGTATGCCATCTTAGCAACTAATTTGAGTGCTACCCTTCGCCCCCCGCAAAATGCTTTTTTTTTCGCTAGTAGCAATAAATACTTTTAGATCTCTTGTCCTGCAGTCTCTCTTTCCTTCTTGCGTTCCCACTAATAACCTATATGCATTCCTCGCATCCCTATTCGTGCTACATGACCTACCAAATTCATCCTCCTCGAGTACTAATATTGAACGCAGTTCAAAGTATTCATTTACCCATGAACCAGTTTCAATTTTTGAACTGTGTTCAATATCACTAGTCGAGGAGGGAATCATTTATGTACAAGTTGAAAAGAGAAGGGGAAAGGACAGAACCTTGTGGCACCCCTGCTTGCATTTCCCTTGGCGTTGACATTTCGCCTTCAACCGAGACCCTGAATTTACGTTTAGAAAGAAAGGACCCAACAGGCTTGGTCAAAATGTTAGAGAGTTCCAATTTTGATAACGTAAACAGCAAGCCTACGTGCCACGTGGTATCAAAGGCTTTTTCGATGTCCAAGAACACTGCAGCCCTAGTCATTTTATTGTTGAAATTAAGGGTCACGTGGTCCGCCAGGCTCATACATTGCAATGTCGTGCTGTGACGTGCACGAAAACCAAACTGACTTGCGTTGAGCAGGCCTCTTTCTTTGATATGTTTACGGAGGAATTTCGAAATTGCTTTTTCGAATAGTTTTCCCGTCGTGGACAGGAGGCTGATCGGACGTAAATTTTGAGGAAATTTCGGGTCTTTACCCGGTTTAGGTAAAGTTATTATTTTTGCTTCCCTCCAAGTATTTGGAAAATGAGAGAACCGAAAACAGTGATTGAATAAATGAGTTAGGTGAACCAGTGGTCGCCTTGGAAGGTGCCTGAGGCATTCATTTGGGATGCCGTCAATTCCACAGTCCTTTTTTAATTTCAGAGATTTTATTAACTTTTCAACGTCACATGGTCTGATCCTTAGAGGGGAGTTTTCATCCATGGCTTCCAGCAGAGCTTGAACTCTAGCCTCCACCCGCTGTTCATGGTTTTCGTCGCACAGGTCATGTGGCATGAACTGAATTTCCAAACAGTCTGCAATTTCATTGGCTTTTTCAGAAGGATGAAATTTTAGGCCAGAAGAACCGTGAATAGCAGTTGGTGCCCTTGGTCTGTCTCTCTTAAGGAGAGATTTCGCAATGGGCCATATACTCTGAGGTGTGACTTCAGTGTTACCTATTTTTGTATCCCACCGTTCAAGTGCCTTTTTATGGGTCATTCACCTGATTGATTTGGTGATCCAATTGACTGCCATTTTACACGCTGGATCCCTGGTTTCTTGCCACAGTTTTAGTAGCCTCTGTTTATATTTTATCAAACGATCTAGACCAGGAAGATCGTTGTTTATGTCCAAAAGTGTAATTTTACTTGTCGACAGCCTATATGCCGAAGCAATAGAAGCTGCAAAGTCGCGTGCCGCTTTATCGGCTTCTACCTCCGAATTAATTTCTTGTTTAGGTGACATTAATTCAGAAGCGAGGGGATCTGAATCCAAAATATCAGAGACGATGACCTGTGACACACTCATATTTTTTTGAACCGCAATGTCTAACACGTCACCATTTCCCGCAGGGGAATAATGAGTGGGGCACTATGGTGCCGAAATTTCGAAATCACTCCTATCAAATAAATCAACCAGTTTCAAGCCTGAGGGTTTTGAAACTCTGCTATTCCAAAATGGGTTCTTAGCATTCAAATTACCTGCCAAAATAGACTTACGTCTGAAGTTTAAGAGCTCAGTGATATCAGTATCACTCCAGGCTCTGCCTGGAGATTTATAAACAGCTGCAAGCAGCACTTCGCTATTACCAATTGGTATGCAGACCCCTGTCGCTTCTACTGAAACAAGGGGTGGTAGGTCTACATGGTTATGGGGAATGCCTTTTCTTACTGCAACGGCAGTTCCGCCTTTTCTGCCCGAGTGGCGGTCAATTCTATAAAAGTGGTAATTTGGAATAAAGAACCTCTCATGAGGTTTCAGATGTGTGTCTGAAAACAGGGCCACATCTACGTGTAGGGCTTGCAACTGTTTACTGAGCTCATAGCGCTGCCTCCCAATGCCGTTCGCATTAAATGCTATGACTTTGAGTGGCCTATGAACTCTAGTGGCCATTTTGTTTCATTAAGTTTTGTACAATTTTAGTTATGGCCATTATTTTGTTCTCCTTGGAAACTGCACCACTGACATCTGTCATAATTTGCTGTACTACAGTCACTACTCTCAACATATTGTCGAGAGATTGACTGTTTACATTAGGAGCCTGAACTGACTGACCTGTGTGTTGTTCCAATACAGGGATCGGGACGCTCGGTTTCGTGGCTGCTAGTGGAACTGCCACTGGTGTTTGTCGAGTCTGAGACAGCTGCTCCTGTGATGTGTTGCCTCGGAGAGTCGCCGCGATGGAAACTCCAGGGGTGACGATATTTGATGAGAACACCCTTCCTGTTGTGGTTTTGGGTGCTCTCTGCAATTTCCTCTTCTGCAGTTCCTCCTTCGCGTGACTGCAGCCGCGGTAGTTGGCGGAATGCGGTGTCTCTCCATTGACGAACAATCTGTCTCAGTCAACCTCAGGATGCGATAATATCAAGCAAAACCTTAAAACTAACTTTTGAAGATGTTGTTCCAAGACTTCGACGATTGTC
>NW_019731302.1:0-7743 GCF_002891405.2 Cryptotermes secundus | reverse complement strand
TTGGTCTCCAGCGAACACTATACAATATAACTCCAGGGGTGACGATATTTGATGAGAACACCCTTCCTGTTGTGGTTTTGGGTGCTCTCTGCAATTTCTTCTTCTGCAGTTCCTCCTTCGCGTGACTGCAGCCGCGGTAGTTGGCGGAATGCGGTGTCTCTCCATTGACGAACAGTCTGTCTCAAGCAACCTCAGGATGCGACAATATCAAGCAAAACCTTAAAACTAACCTTTTGAAGATGTTGTTCCAAGACTTCGACGATTGTCAGGGCATACTTGATATTTCTACTAGCAGCCACCGACAACATGTCGATCTTTGCCTTGCTGTTTGTGCATAGCTTAGGTAAGAAACGCGCAAAATCTTCAGGGATCTTGGCGATCTTGGCCATACTGGAACACAACACACTCACTAACGTGACCTTCTACTACAAATTGTTTCTTCGTTTACCTCAAATCAAAATGGCTACCTACGTATCCATATCAATGATGAAACACGGCCCTTAATTGGTCTCCAACGAACACTATACAATATAGCACTTTTCAGTCTCCAATCACATCGTTTGTTGCTTTATGCGAGAAGTTGTAACTTCTACATCATCCGATAGGTGTCACAATCGTCGCAATGGAGAAATGATGCTTGGATTTGGAAATAAATTGTAAAAATAATAAATAGGCACCACTAATACTAAATACATATATATAAAATTGTTTGCCATGGAATACGGTACTTAAAGTTTGAAAAGTAATTGATTTAATATGACAAGGTTATCTAGGCCAAATGGGCAGCTTTTGCAGTCAAGGTGAAAGACAAAATGAGTGCAAGGAAAGAAGATGGCGGACTGAGATTAAGTTGTATACACGGGCTGAATTAANAAATAAACTCATGTTTAAAGAGTTGGAAGAAACTACCGTCAAACTTGAGGTTATACCTGGTGTAGCGGTGAATGTGAAGTCGGACGACTCTCAAAATAGTTGGCTAAAGACCGAATGTAAAAGGTATAGTAATATTGGAAAGAAGACCATAGGAACTGTACATATACCCCATACTTTCCTGTAACTGCTAATAACCGGTATAACGTTCTATTAAATCTAACGGACTACCCATCAGGTGGAGAAGATGGCGCATCTAAAACACAAAGAATTGCATCGGTGAAGAAGTTGAAGAATCATCGTGATACAGAAAATGCACAGACTAGGCTTTAAATAAAGCATCGTATTGGTGCACCAAAGAAAGTGCATAATCGAGATGAGGAAGTGCTCATTCTTCGTAACTATGTAAGTGAATTATATCCCAAATTGCTGAGTAGTAAAAACAATCTCACAAAATCTTCAAAATATAAAATATTGTTGATAGGTGATAGTCATCTAAGAGGCTACACAGAAAATATGAAACACTATTTGAATGATCAGTTCCAAGTAAGTGGTTACATTAAACCTGGAGCTGGTACCAAAATAATATTGGAACAAGCTACAAAAGATGTTGATAATTTGCTAGACAAATATTTTATTATTTGTTGTGGGTCAAACGATATTGGTAGAGTAAAATTAAGTACGGTTTTTAATGATTTTATTGAATTCATTAAGACAGTCACTGATACAAATGTGATTCTTTTAACAGTCCCTTATAGGCTTGACCTAAAACGTCCTAATATTACTCTTGATAAAATTACTAATTTTAATAGAAAACTACTCAAGCTCAAAAAACTATTTCCACATCTCAGTCTGATGGAGATAAATTAAAATAGACACTTGTGTATTAAACATGGATTACACTTGAATGATCTGGGTAAAGAAATACTATCATTCAGTTTAGTTTTAAGATTTTTTCTCTTATAGAGAAGGAAAATAATCTCAGCACAAATATCATAGCGCTCAGATACCATGAAGTTCAACCTTGAACAATTAGTTCTTCTGTAAATCAACTTTTTGCACTGACTTCAGTTGAGATTGTTGAAAATACATTAGTAAAGCGTATTAGAAAGAAGCCTGTACCAAAAGCAAAGGATTTTTATGGGAAATTTAAAATTAACTACTAAATGCTATAACACATGTAATTCAAGTGCAGTACATTCTCCCAAATTAAATAAAGGTAGTAAATCACCTGTTATACATCATTCTCTGAAAATATATCAGAATATTTTTGGCTTGAGATAATAAGATAAACGAATTATTAAGCTTCTTATATCCAGATTGTCCACATATCATCTGCAGAACTGAGCACCATTTAAGTTACACGGATTTGAGTAGTATTGTTATTGAAAATTATAAATTGGGTGCCAGCTATTATAGAACTACATCAAAAGGTGAACATGTATATTTTTGTAAGATTTGAGGCTTTCACGGCGGTGACTATGAAGAAAGCATTCTTCTGGGATTTGGCACCATGTATGTGTGGTGTTAACCGACGTTTCGGAGGAACGTATCGCCTCCATCTTCAGGGTAGAAGAAAAAATATATAAGAAATCTGCAAGCAAAGAGACCGTGAGAACCGGTAAAAGCAGACTGTGGAAAAATACACAGCTATGTGAGAGCAGGGAGTGCGAAGGGGGAAGGGCAAGTATACAAGTGAAAGCAGTAGTGTGGGAGGGGTATGGGAAGGGAGCTAGGACAAGCGTTTTTGTGTAGGGGAGAAAAAGGCAAGATTGAAGGCTGGGCCCCACCCGTGAGCTGAGGTGCCCAGCCTTCAATCTTGCCTTTCTCTCCCCTACACAAAAACCGGTTGTGGACTACCGCGCGCTTAATAAAAAAATCAAAATCGAGTCGGTGCCATTGCCGGATATACACTCATGTTTACACTGGTTCAAAAGAGCCAAAGTTTTCACTTCGCTCAACCTAAATTCAGCCTATCATCAGATTGGTCTGACTGAATGATCCAAGGCATTAACTGCCTTTGCCACTGACTGGAACTTATATGAGTATACTCGGGTGCCTTTTGGGCTGGCCACCGGAGTGCAAGTTTTAACACGGCTCCTGGATAAGGTTTTCTCGGACATAAAGTTTAAGTTCGTCTTCCACTATTTGGATGACTTAGTAGTCTGTAGTGATTCCTTTGAGGAACACATACTCCATTTGCATGAGGTTTTCAGTTGGTTGCGTCAGGCGGGGTTAACTGTTACCCCAAATAACTTTAATTTTGCTACTCCCTGCTTGTCGTTTCTTGGACGTATAGTCTCACCTTCGGGAATCACTGTGGACCCCAGTAGAACCAAAGCCATTAAGAATTTCCCTCCTCCCCGGGATGTAAAGGGGATTGCAAGATCCATCGGTATAGTGAATTTCTTCCATAAATTTATCCCCCATTTTGTCGAACGCGCGGCACCCCTTAACCTACTTCGAAAGAAGGGTGAGAAGTTTGGATGGGGAACAGAGCAGCAGTCTGCATTTGAGGATCTTAAACTAGCTGTCATCAACCCCCCCAATCCTCCAAACCACAGATTTTTCACAGAAATTTACCCTTCAGACAGATGCCAGCTCCGTTGCTGTGGCTGCAGTTCTATTACAAGAGTTTGATGGGAGCTACAACCAATTGCCTACACATCTTGTACATTGTCCCATCAAGAGCGCAAATTCTCCGCGTACAAGCTCTAGTGTCTAGCGGTCCTGTTTGGTCTGGAGAAATTCAGACCGTACTTGGAACATATTGCATTCAATCTGCAGACCGATAATCAGGTTCTCTCGTGGTGTCTGTCACATCCCCGCCAACTGGGAAGGATTGGCCGTTGGGTGGTAAGATTATCTTCATTCAAATTTAATGTCCAACACATCAAGGGAAGCCAGAATTTCATTGCAGATGCTTTGTCGCAAATGTATGATACCCCTGTTGATATCCCCATATGTCCAGTGGTTTTGGATTTCCCTATGCTGTTTGAAGATATTGCTACACACCAGAACGCTGATCCAGTGCTCAGCCCCATCATTCGCCAATTTATAGCTGGGGATGAAGTACAAGGATATTTGCTGAGGAAGGGCATACTTTATTGTAAGGCCTGTTTTGACAGTAAGCCTAAGGTGGTAATTCCCAAAATTCTGGTACCTGCGCTGTTTGCGTATTTCCATGACTCTCCTTGCGGGGGTCATTATGGAGTATGTAAGACTTTATGGAAGATTCGCCAGTCGTTTATATGGAATGGGATGGATGCCGATATCGCTGGGAGAGTTCGGTCATGTCAGCTCTGTGGGCTCAGTAAGCCCACCCAACGGCCAGTACAGTATGTTGGCATCGGAAGTGGCAAGTCGGCCAATGGAGAAATTGTTCATCGATTTTGTGGGTAATTTTCCCCGATCTAGATCGGGTAATACTCATGCCTTGGTCTGCGTGAACGCTTTGACTAAGTTTGTGTGGATTTTCCCGGTTCGGGCAGCATCTACCGCAACAACTACTAGGGCATTGGGTAGTATGGTAGACCATTCAAAGTGGGATGAAAACCTTTCATGGCTCCAGTTTGCCTTTAATTCTGCTCGCCATGAATCCCACAAGGCGACCCCCTTCATTCTCATCTTTTCTTTTACACCAAACTAGCCACCGTCTAACCTGTGGTCCATCAAGGATTCACTTCCTGACCATCCTGGTGGACGTTCCATTCAGGAGCGATGGGAGGCCGCGAGGAGAAATCTCCGGTTTGCTCATGCGGCAGTCCAGAGGAATTACGATCGTCGTCGCCAACCACCCCCATTTTCAGTTGGAAGCCGGGTCTGGCTCCAGAATTATCGCCAAAGTAGAACAGATAAGGTTGCTGCTAAGTTATGCCCCAGGTATAGGGGACCCTGGTCAAGTACACTTCGCCAGTTTCGGTGCAGTTTGCACACAGTGACGGCCACAACAGAATCCGGGCTCACGTCTCGCAGTTAAAGGCAGTGACAGAACCGGACGGTTAAGTTTGTGGAAGGAAGCTTGCAATGCGTCTAGATTGTTTTGTGTCCTTCTACAAACTTAAATCTGGTATTGTCTGTCCTGGTAAGCACAGGCACTGATGTGTGGTTTAAGATAAGAAATAATGTCCTCTGGTGTGCATATTTACTCTGAGGTATTTTTACCAACCCACTCAGTGAGGCTTCAAGTCCCACTGGTTGATCGCTATTCTTTTACCAGCCTTCCTTTCTCTTGCCGTTGTCGCCGCTGCCGTCATTGGTCGTTGGGCTTGCAGCTAGGTCGGGCTTTACCTGGTTCCACCGCTTCTCCGACTCCACCACTTCTCTTCACTATGGAAAGGGGTTTCAGGTCCGGGACTTGGCCTGGATTGTCTGTGGGCACCAGCAACTATGGATACAGCTGCAAAGTGAAGGGAAAAGGTGGACGGCTAGTCGTGGGTGGAGTGAGACTCTGGCTCAGGTCGTTTTTGGGCCTTACTTTGACGAGGAGAAAAGAACACAGTAGAAACACAAACACTTGGCACCACTTCCTTTATTGTTTGTAATCTGGTAGTCACTGCGATACAACTCAGATCGTTACTTTGCTACTCTCGGTAAGGGAGAGCTCGTATTCTACAAAATGAACGGGTTCTTGTTACTTGGTTACACACTCCTGCAAGCCTCGTCACTATGCACCGTTAGCACTATTATCGAGCACTTGGGGAGTTGTATAGGTTACTGCTACCACTGCGTGTGTGGTGTTTGAGAGGGTCACTGGTTCGCACTCACTCGTGTTTCTTTTCAGTATTAATTTTCTTGATTTAGCTTTCGAGTACTCCGATACTAATTTCACTTACCTGTCAACCGAGAGGGCTAACTCCGCATCCGGCGAGTTTAACGGTTGTTGTGAGACCTCTGAAAAAGAACTAACTCTCTGTTTTTGAAGATTCAGAGGTCCTCCGAAAATTTGTGGAACGCCTTGTTGCCATCCTCCAAATCTCCGGGTTGACTGGATTTAGACAATAGGGGGGAGGGTTCGATATAGTTTCTCATTCCTCCAATGGTCAGCTGTTTCGCGGCGAAAGTTGGGTTCATGTGCTTTCACAGTCTTTCTGACCCGTGGTGGATCAAGGGGGTTCAATCTCATGGTCTTCTAAGGGTAGGTCCGTGACGAATTTGAGACCTAAATTGTCACATTCATTACGCTGCACCGATAAACGTTATTGTTTGATATTTAGAACTTGAATGAAGGGGAATTCGCTAAAGAGTATTCCGAAGGTCTCCACTACAAGATAGCGGGTAATATTCAGATTTCTAAAACATTTGACTGCCATGACCAATCGGGTGTTGAAAATTGGTCCCTTTCCTCGACTATTGAAACAGTTCGCCGCTCCTTTCTAAAAGCGGTTTTCAACATTTGGAGAGTTATGACCGGTCAGAGGACCATCTCTCTGCATGACAAAAGGTTCTCTCCAGCGTCTATTTGGACAGATTTCTCTTTTATTAGAGCCTAGGGCTCTTTATAAAAGTAGGGAGTGTCGGGCTGGTTTGGTTTAAGTCCAGGGATTGTGACCCGTCATAAACTTTACCTTCTCGGAACTGCATAAGGAAACTTTCAAGCTGTTAGTTCTTTAGAATTTCTCTCTCGTCCCAAAATACCTTAGTCTTTTGTGTCACCTGGGCTTCTCTCTTTCTATTTCCAAATTACATACCACGCTCGGGTAGGAGGGAGGCCTGGCTTCACTTAGTGCCAATTGGGTGCAGGTCCCTCTGGTTTGAGTGGGGTGTGAGGTATTACCTCTGCTTCGATGTAGTGACAAGTACCGACACATGTAAACAAAATATTGTAGTCCTTTGCATTGTACGGTTACAGTATTAATGATGTATATTTTGAGCCATGGACACATACTTTGATGTATTCCTATATACACCCAATTACTCGGAGGTATTAAAGGTGTGTTATTGTACAGTGAATATCACAGAGATACTGGTATAGTCATATACAATACAGGGTGTCCCAGGAGGAATGTGCCAGACTTTGGGAGGGTGTTCCTTGTGTTAAAAGTATGCCAATATAACCCAAAACACGCATGTCCAAAGTTGAACGGTTATGGAGATAATGGCCAGAGAAGTGTGAAACTTTGACAGGTGTTACACACTTGCTGATTACCAAATACATATTAAAACTGGCAAGAATATGTGGTTTCTGTAATGTGAATAATGTACATAACCTCAAACTAACTTGTGAGTGACATGAAGCCATTAAATTGAACTACAAAAAACTTGCACGCCATGTCATAATTGTCCTTAGGGGTTCCAAGCACTATACATGACACTTGAATAGCAAGCACTGACGTAACATGGCTGACTGCGCATTCTGGTATATTCTGAATGAATATTATCAGTATACTGAAGACAAGGATGTATAGTCCATCTGCTATTTAAATGGTTAATTTAATTTCCATTCTGTATAAGAATTATTTTTAACAACTAATAACTAAATACAAGGTATTAATAATAGTATTTTACGTTTGTACCTATGGAATTTTTATTATATACTAATTTTTCAATTTTATGAATTGTATATTTTGGACTGCTATCGAATTGTATATATTATGATTTAGTTTTTACAACATGACTGTGACAGTGATAACTATTTACCTGCATTAGTTATTACAGTACATATAGTAATCTGACATGTTCTACATCCTAGGCACATTGTGACCAGAGAGGATTCATGGAATTTTAAAATAAATGAATGAATGAATGAAAGGTAAGCACCAAATATAACAGTCACGTTTGCTGTCCATAACTTCGTCCAGTGTGATTAATTTATATCGTGATTTCCACGAAAATGTCAGTTGTCCAGCTCATATAGAATGCTTTGTTGTAAAT
>NW_019731301.1:195-1506 GCF_002891405.2 Cryptotermes secundus | reverse complement strand
GATTGTGAAGTTCTTGAAAGTGCAAAGCATTCGACTATAGCTGTCAGATGGAATACAGCGAAACAGTGTCCTTCTCCTAGTAACAGATGCTGCTCCATAAATGAGGAAGGCTGCCAAAGGACTTCAAATCCTCTACCCGAAAATGATCCATATTACTTGCCTCGCTCATGCATTGCATAGAGTGGCTGAAGAAGTTCTAAGAAATTTTCCGGACGTAGATAGGCTAATTCCAGATGGAAAGAAAATATTCTTCAAGGTCCCTCTTCAAGTACTGAAATTTAAAAAAGAAGCTCCTCCACTTCCACTTCCTCCACAGCCTACCATCACACGGTGGGGTACATGGTTGGATGCTGTGGCATATTATTGTGAAAATTATACAACCATTGGTTAATGACTTTGACAGCTGTGAGTCAAGATCAATGAAAGCTGTCAAGGACTTCTCTACCGCTCTAGCACAAAATCTGACAGATATAAAGTCAAACGTCTGTTCAATTTCAAGTGCATTAACTCACCTGGAAGCTGTAGGGACTGACCTCCATGATGCATTGGACAGTGTAAGAAGCATTGAGAATGAACTAAACCAATCTAGTGGTGAAGTAAGTAACAAGATTAAAACCAAAACAGAAAGTGTTCATCGGAATGCTGGTTATTCAACAATAAGCAAGATTGCACATATACCTTCCGGTAAACCAAAACATTCGAAGATGATCCAGAACTGTAACCAAACAACCTGACATTCTTCAATTATGCTCCTGTCACATCATGTGATGTGGAACGAAGTTTGTCCAAATACAAAACTATCCTTAGTGACAATCGGCGATCTTTCAAATTTGAAAATATGAAAATGCATGTAGTTATAAATTGCAATTATAACAGTCAAAACTGAGAAGTGAATAACTTGTGTTAGAGAAACATTGAAAACTGAGAGTCAAATAAGCTTGTGTTCTTCTATGTTGTGTTTTTAGCTAACAGAGTTAAATTAATGTTTATATCATGTGCGCCAATGATTGTCTAAAATATGAACGCAAAAATCAACATTAAAAAGAAAACAAGAAATGGTTTAATCCAGTATGAAATGTCGCAATTCCATCAGTTTTCTTTCCTTCTGAAACATAATAGGGCTAATTTGGTAAGTGGGGGGCCTACTATCATATATTCATCATTTTTATTCTTAAACTCCAGTAAAAGTTATAATTAAAATTGGGAAATTTTATGTCCAATTTAATATTTAAGGTCATATTTTACACTTTTTAGGTCATAAGTGCATGCATATATTTATAGTTTTTAGGTCATAAAAATCCGGGCCCTAGT
>NW_019731301.1:0-153 GCF_002891405.2 Cryptotermes secundus | reverse complement strand
GCCTTGCAGCTGTGCAATCCAGCTAGCCAGGTTCATTTTTGCAGTTGGTTTCTACAGTGGATCATTGAAGATGAGATTCATCTCGAACTGATATTCTTTTCTGATGATGCATGGGTTCACTTGCAGGGATACATAAATACAAAAAATAATTGC
>NW_019731300.1:26504-30845 GCF_002891405.2 Cryptotermes secundus | reverse complement strand
GGTGGGAAGCCAGTGACTAACCGCTTGAGCTATGGCACGGCCTGGCCCTTAAGTAACTGGACACAGTAAATGTGCAGTATGCACTTTGAATCTGT
Source organism: Cryptotermes secundus (assembly GCF_002891405.2). NCBI lineage: Eukaryota > Metazoa > Arthropoda > Insecta > Blattodea > Kalotermitidae > Cryptotermes > Cryptotermes secundus. The sequence goes on along the minus strand of NW_019731300.1, from coordinate 30,750 downwards.
TTTCTGACATTAACAGTACTTTATTTCATATTATACCATATTTATTCAACACAGATTAACACTATGATTTCTGTTGCATGTGGGGCATGCCATAGCATAGTTGGTTGAGGCACTATTCTACAAGACGGAAGGTCACGGGTTCAAGTCCAGATGAGGTCATTGGATTTTTTCAATTGATCTCATTCTTCCAGCCGCACTATGGCCCTGGGGTCAGCTCAGCCTGTAGCAGAAATGAGTAACAGGAATGTTCTTGGGGGTAAAGGGCGGCTGGCGCATAGGGCTGACAACCTTGCTGCTGTCTATGAGCCAGTTGTCTAGAGAAAATGTTGGAACCTCAACATCTCACAACCCTATGGGCCTCCACAGCCTGTTTCAGGGATACCTTTACCTTTTTTACTTTATGGCATGTATGAGGTAGATTAGAAATACATATACAATTTTAGGTAGGAAACATGAAGCAAGGAGACCCAGGCATAGATTAATATTAAATTAGGTCTTAAATATATATAGTGTAATGTTGTGGACTGGATTTATTTGTTACACGACTGTGGCACGCTCTTGTGAATGCAGTGGTCAGCCTTCAGATTCCATTAAAGATGATGAATTATTAGCTTCTCAAGATGGACTCTGCCCCATGGAAGTAGTTAATAATTTATAGTGACAATAAAGTAATAAGGTTTCCTTTTGTAGGAGCAACACGAAATTATACTGAGTCATTCCGAGCTCTTAGGAACAATCGTCTAGAACGTTATGCTGCAGAGACCAACAAACTTTTGATAAGACTTGATAAGCTTCTTGTGGATTTACCAGCAGATTTTGTTAAAAGGAAAGGTACATTAGAAGCTGTATCTTTTTTTTAAGCAGACTTGTTCAAATGATATGCATGAAAATACAGAGTAACCCAGCTCCATTATCGTTAAAACAAAAGAATGGGGTAATTGTCATACTTCATGTCATTAATGTTTAATTTAACTTTTTGGCAGCCCATGAGCAGGCAGTTGTGCCCTGGATTGATGACAGAGTTGTTAAGCCTTGTCCAACGTGTGCCAAGAACTTCCATGTTGCTCGTCAGAAACATCACTGTTGGCTTTGCGGAGCAGTCATGTGCCACGAGTGTACACAGTTCCTACCACTAACACTTGCCAGTATGTTTTTTTTCATGTTTGTGTTATCTAAAATCTTATTTAACATATTTATGGAATGTGCACTCTCAGATTTAGTACAGTTAAGGTCCATTTCATCTGATCATGAATTAAAATTTTAAAAGATTCTGAACACTGTGAAGTACTATAAAAATTTTGCTTCATTAGAATTTCTGTGTCAGGACTTAGACGTTCATGGTTATTGGGTTTGGGGTTTTTACAGTGTGATTATGAAGATGTTATGCTATATAGTCTGGCAGATGTTTACAGAGATATCTGAGGGACATGCTGCTTCTGTTTTCAGGCTTACACCCAGAAGATGAAGGTAGCTTTTTATAGTTTGTCACATGTCCAGATGATAAACACCGTATCAGCTTGTTCTTCATACAATCTCAGAGCCTAATAAAATTTTCCTCATCAAGGGGAGTATGAATATAATCTATTTAAATACTGTAACAGTAGTAACAATTTTAATTCTTAAATTTATTTCCCATTTATAATTTCAAAATTACCATTATTTACATAAACATGGATTTGCATTAGTGTGCAGCTGAGCAGTGCAGAACCATTTCTATAAAATTAACTTTTTCCAAGATACGAATGAAATAATGTAAAATTGCTGGAAGGTTATTATGTATTTGTTAAAATCTTCCTGCCGGCACATTCCTTGAGTAGTCAGAAGTTATTCAGGGAATAAAAGTTCCACCTCCACAACAGATTTCTCATGTGGCCTCTTATTAACAATGCAGTTTTCTTACTCTGTTGTAGAGAAAATGACAAGCCCTGCATTTGGACATCAAGAGAGTGGAGGTAGTAGTAGGACACTGAGTGCCATAAGCTCTCCGCCTAGTACTACAAACTGAGCGCATTCTAATTCAGGACCTTTACGTAGAAGTAATTCAAATTCAAGCCTGAACTCAGTATTGTCACTGGTTGACAGTGTGACAGCAGAACAGAATTTCAGACTATGCATTCATTGCAGACAGGTACTGTTGTTTTCTTGTTAATTTTTACAGTGATTTAGGAAATTTTTACACTTCTGAAATATTGTGGCATGTAGACTCATTACTAGGCAATGACTTTGAAACGAACAGCTAAACAACACTCGCTGGTAGGTAGCAGATTCTTAACAGATGTGTTCTCATAGGAACGAATCCACATGCAACAGTGGAGAAACTGTTGGAAACGGTGTTTTCTATGCAGTCCGTGCTGAGATGTTGGAACCAGGACACTTTGGAGCAACAGTTCTGTTGTGGAGCATTAGCCAGCAAGCAATGAAGTGAGCACAAAGGCTAAAGCATCTGCATTATTAAGATATGGTATGACTAGTGAAAGCAGACTGAGAAGACTTAGCACATGTGCTCTAGTTATTTGTAGAATGTAGTTATGAGTCGTATGTTAAGGTGGTCAATAAATCTAATCTCCAATCAAAACCCTGTCTATAGTCACTCTTAACACATGACAGTATTTATCTAATTATATACACAAATAGCAATTTCAGTACAAGAACTTGATAACTATAAAGTAGAGTAATTGCAGTTGTAGAGTAGTGAATGTACAATAAACCCTTATTAATTCCAAGCGTTGAAAAATTGACATAGATTCATGGTGTAAGATTCCTACCATTGTTGCACCATCTGGCCTTACCTGCACCTCTTTTTTTTTTTTAATTGAAATCCCAAGGCCCTTTCTTCAGGAAAGACCGGCATCATTGAGATGTCACTAGAAACTTCCTGAATGGTGACCATGCTTGTAAACTAACTGTGAAATTGTCAGGAGAGCTCAATTCACTTGCAGTGTAGTGCAGACATGTCTTCTGATGGCCACAGCTCTCAGTTCAATGGCGAGTGAAAGTCGGAAGAAGAGACGAGTGTGGTAAGAGTGCATTCGCATTACTGTGAAGTAATGCATGGGCAGGGAAGTGACTTTAAGAGCATAAGTCTTTATGGACAGTGAGACAGATCCCAACAATTATAATGAACATGGTTACAGATTACATGTTTCTTACTTGTGTGCTATATACGTAATTGCTGCAGAGGTTTTATTTGAAATTAATTTATAAGATTTGTTGTATTTGGAAATATGAATTCAGTAATTTGTATGTATAATTGTTGTCTGTTATAATTACCGCATTTGTGTGTGTGTTTGTGCATGTGCGCACGCCATGTTTGCATTTTGATTGTGTATGTATTTCTTTCAGTTCCATTTTTAAAAGAAGGGTAATGTATTACACTTGTAATTTTGGCAGCTTCTGGACACCTGTGAAAAGCTGAGGGAAAATCGGACATTGAAGCCAATCATTAGTCAGTTCTATGAGAGGCTAAGGTCCTATCAGACAGAGGCAGATCAACTGGCTGTTACGTACAACAAGACGTGCAAGTCTCTGAAGTATGTTTAGTTGCAAAATCATGAAAACATTGCTGTGCACACAGTTTCTATGTAATTTAACATGAAACATTGTAGTTCAGTCAGTGTAATATCTGGCTAAGGCTTGATGACTTGGGTTCAACTAATTTAAAGGTAAGGATTTTTCTGTTTATCACTGTATCCAAACTGGCTCCAGGGTATACCTTCCTATCCAATAGGTACCCTAGGGTAAAGCAGCTGGAGCTTGAAGTTGATGACTCAACTCCATTTAACATCAATGCCTGTCTACCTCTACATCCCACTCTCGAATATTTACTTTTGTGGCATGGTGTTCAAGTTTATGGGTAGCTCAGTGTGAAATGAACATCAGTTGCACACTTACTAGTAGCTACAAGATTATTAAATTTATAAGATCTAAAAGTTTGTGATGATGGTACAGTGGTACAAATATTATGTTTTTGGACAATATCCATCGTCTTGTCTTTCAAAACACATTTTGGAGACTGAATTCTGTCTCCGTCTTCAGGTAAAACCTACTCAGTTGGACCCAATTGATAGAGCTAGTCCCTGTCTCTGGAGATAGCAACAGACAGTAGGCTGAACACAGCATACAACACTTTTAAATTACTAAAATTAAATTAATTTTTAACTTTTAGTTATTGTTTATTGATATTTAAATCAATATCTAGGTGCTAGAATATAAATGTACATAGAAAGTAGTCATTTTAAGCTTATGT
>NW_019731300.1:18432-26206 GCF_002891405.2 Cryptotermes secundus | reverse complement strand
CACCACTTCTTTGTACACATTTCTCCCAGCGTTCTGGGAGTTTGAAAATTCTCCTTCTGTAAAATTCCGTTCCAACCATCCGAAGACACTGAAGCACTGCTTTCTGAATTGCCTCCCTTGTCTCAAAACTTTGTCCACTCAGCTGATCCTTCACAAATCCGAAAAGATGGTAGTCGGAGGGTGACAGATCAGGGCTATAGGAGGAGTGTGGAAGAACTTCCCACCCCATCTTTGCAATTGCTTCCAATGTGAGGTGAGCAGCGTGGGGGCGAGCGTTGTCATGCAGGATGATGATGTTTCATCCCAGACGTTTATCATGCAATGCACGACAGAGCTTGGGCAGCGTCTGGACATAACGGGCAGCATTGATGGTTTGCCCAGGTTCCAGGAATTCGGCCAGAATAAACCCTTCTGCATCCCAGAAGTCTGTGCCCATCACCTTCGCAGCTGATGGCACTGTCTTTGCCTTCTTTTTTGATGGAGAAAGCAAATGGTGCCATTCCATACTCTGCCATTTCGTTTCAGGCTTGAAATGGTGAAACCAGCTTTTGTCACCTGTCACAATACAGAGCAAAAAATCATCGCCTTCGTGTCGATATCTCTGCAGCAGTTCTGAGGTGATGGCTTCTCGCTGACCTTTGTGGTCTTCGGTCAATAACCACAGGACCCAACGAACACAAACTTTCTTATGGCCCAAGTTTTCAATCATCTCCTGTACTGCACTGTGCCCTATTCCACGTTTTCGGGCTATTGTGTCCACAGTCACACACCTGTCATCTTGAATGATCTCATCCACTTTTTCCTTGTTGTGTTCAGTTGAGGCTGTTCGAGGAGGACCACTCCAAGGCTCATCTTTGATGCTGGTGTTTCCATCTTTAAAATGTTTCACCCATCTTCAAATACTGCTTGCACCCATGCACACACTTCCATAAGCACGCTGAAGTCTCTGGTGAATTTCTGCAGCAGGGATTTCCTCTTTTACAAGAAATTTGATGACAGCACGCTGGCGAAATGACATATGGTTGCCGGCCATGAAGTCGTCCAATTTAAGCTAGTGCTTAAATTGGAATATTAAGAGCAGACTTGGTGTAAGCGGCTAATAAACAACTGACTCTTATATCCCTGTGACACGAAATAGTGGCGCCATAGTGTCAGTTGTTAAGTGAAGCAAAAATATATACATATATTATGAGTAAAGGATGCCGCTTAGCGTCTGAAATATTACACTGTGCAGCTGTGGTCTAGCGAGGTCTCAAGAATCGTTGAGAATATCGCTGGACCAGCGGCTTCGAAGATATAACTTGTAAGAAGGGTATCGGAGGATTTAAATTTGTAATACCCGCCTTCCTTTTGAATGATTGAATCAGAAGCAATGATGGAATATATCTGCGAGGGTGGGAGAATTAATGTCCCAACACTCAACGATATATTCCGAGCTTCTGGTGGAGTTCTGGTTCGGTCATTCATACGGATAGACGTGTTTCTGCATATAATATATTAAACCAGTGAGCAATTGTAATGTGTGTAGGTGTAATAGTATTACCCTTTGTCTCATAATCCAAGACCCATATAGCGACCCTGAGGAAGACTTTCATTGCCACCGGAACCCAAACAACATCAGAAATCAAAAGGAGAGTGAGCGGAAGCAGAAAGATGGCGCTCCAACCTGGGCACGACGTCTTGGCAGATATGAGAAGTGAAGTGTAGTGAAGTGAAGTAAAGGATAAATTACACACACACACATCTACATCAAGTCATCAAAGCAGTATTAACGTCACCGGAGGAAATAAGGTTAGTCTCAACGAGTGAAAATGGCCGGAAGAGAATTACGTCCACGCGCAACAAAAGTTATTAATGCAGGTGATAATGAACCAGTGTTACAAGATTCCCAGATAGATTATCCATGTGCACAGCCAATATACTCAAGTGAAATTATAGAACAAATTAGCGCAATTCAATCAGACTCAGACACTAGTAGTGACATAGAAATGCAAATTAACATGCAGAACACTGTTGAACCTATTGCAAGTGCAAGTACAAATGTAGATAATAATTTAGTTGTAAACGCAAATGTAATGCAAGAAATGCTTGCACAAATGTTTAGAGAAATGCGTGAATCGCAGGAGAAGGCGGCATCTGAGGCACAGGAAAAATTAGCAGCTCAGATTAGTAAGTTAGGTGAAGCGCAGGAAAAGACAGCAACTCAGATAAATAGCTTGAAAGATGACATGCGTGAATCACAGGAAAAGACAGTAGCGCAGTTGAACCATTTGGAAGCAAAAATAAATAACTTACAGGAAAGCATAAGGGCAGAATGTAAGGCTGAGCAAGAGAAATTAATGAAAAAGGTTGAGGCAGAACAGGCTAAACATGATCAGGAAATAATTAATAAATTAGAAGTTCAGGACAAAAGAGTCACCGCCATGATAAATCAGGTCAAGGACAATACAGAAAGAGAGTTAGTAGGAGAAAAACGTAAAATTGATGAACTGAACAAACATGTTTGTGATGAATTAGTACAGCTACATGCAATAACTGCAGAATTTAATGTTCAAATTATTGAAAATAAGTCAGATGTAGAGGAACGAATGGACCATATAAATGAAAAGGTAGAAAAAGTACATGAGAAACTTTCAGAGAAGGTAGAAGGGTTACAAAAGCGAGTAGGGGAGACTGCGGAATTGGTGAAAAGTAGGGTAGAGAAAGAACTTTCAGTTGTTCAAGGACAATATGTCCAACTTAAAGCTACAGTTAACAATATGAAAGAAAAGATGATGAACCAAGTTGGTCAAATAAATGAGAATATTACAAATGATCCAATACCACCGTCTCCTACCACCGCTACTATAAACAGTGAGTGTCATACAAATGTTGTAAATGGTAATTCTAGTGCATGTAACTTACCATCGTGTAACATGTGCATGAATGAGAATGAGAGCGTGGGAGGAATAAGTGGAAATGTACGTCAGAATACTGTCCATGGTCACCACGTGCATCCTGATTTTACCATCCCCTTGTTTGATGCATCGAAAGACATGAATCCAGTGTTCCATATTAGACAGCTCGATGAGTATATGACTATTAAAGCCATACCCCCTGCATTGCAATTAGCAGTAGCCTACAAATCCCTGACAGGTATTTTGACTCTTCATTGGGCACAGACTATACGTCACAATCTTGAAGATTATGGTGCTTTTAGATCCGCGTTCTTACAAGCTTGGTGGTCTGTTGCTGAGCAAAGTTTGGTATGCTGTCGACTATATCAGTTGAAATATGATCCGAAATCAGATTTGTCATTATCGGCACATTTCCTAAAACATGCAACTGCAGCCACATATCTGGATCCGAAACCAACGGATAGAGAAGTCATAGAAGCCGTGAGATTCCATTATGAAACGGGCATACAGAGAGCAATGTTGACAGCCAACTTAAATACTGTGCCTGAAGCATTGGATTTGTTGAGAAGGATTGAAGTAATGGAGTCTCAAAGTAGTTTCTGTCCACGCGACAAATCTCCAAAGAGGTTCACGAATGATAGTGACAGAAGATACCAAAATCATCGAGGACCGAATAACAATTATGGGAATAATAACAATAACCGTCATGACCAAAGAAATGTAAGAAATACATGGATACATCGTGACAATAATAATCAAAGGAGAAGTCGTAGTCGAGATGATCAGCGAGGTGGCTACGTACGTTCTATGGAGAATGACGCAAGAAGGTCAAGGTTAAATCCAGACGCGCCTAACTTCAGATCACATTCAGAACATAATCGGGATGAAGGACCGAGAAGGAATGCAAGCCCAAGATTGGAAAACGAGTAGAAGGAGTGGTTATGGGGCAGACGATTCCTTTTACAAGAGTAAACTACAGTTTACGTCCCTACACCCCAGCTGTTCAAGTATACAATAAAGGGAAAGATAAACAAATTGAGAATGACGAAACAATGGAGTCACTGGTACTAAATATAAATGAAGCAAGTTTAGCAAAATGTCCGACAATAAAAATTAAATTAAGCACTGAGATTACGATTAACGGTATCATAGATACTGGATCTGAGGTCAATTTGATTGCCGAAAGGGTATATGAAGAATTAATGAGAACTGGAATACAACCGTTGACGTTACCTTTATCAGGAGTCATATTAATGACTGCATTCGGTAAGAAGTCAAACAGAATAAAGAACCAAGCACTACTGGAAGTACAGATTGGAGAGGATAAATTTGAGTCAGTATTTTTAATTGTACCACAATTAATAAATGATATGATTCTAGGATGCCAATTGTTGCAAGATTATGGAATAATTATAGATTTCACGGACCGTGCATTGAAATATGGTAAGGACGGGATTACCAAGAAATATGTGTTCGAGTCAGAGACTGCGAAGTTGATTACAGAGAGTGACGCACAAGCTGTACAAGAACCGGCAGCCCAAGGTCAATTATTTCCTGATACAGCTGATCTGATTCCCCTTTCCCCTTGTGAAGCAGAATCCCATGATTATGCACTTCCATGTTCACCGGTCGAGCAAGAGGAGAATGAAACATAAGATAAGGCTGCTACTTCATATACTACGAGTGATAATAATGCAAAGGAGTTTGTTATTTATAATGAAAGAGGGCAGAGATCCATAGCAACGAGTGCTGAAGTGGACTCATGCGACGAAATGTGTACCTCAAGTGTCGAAGTTGACACAGATGACGAGAGGTGTTTTCCACGTCTGAAGCAGCGTTTAAGTGTTCCGTCGGGAAGCCAGAGCCTAGATGTGAGCAGCCAAGTTGAAAGAGAAGCAGTTTCAGTTAATGCCTCGCGACCATATCCAAACGATCATTCCACACCTATGAATGTTGAATCCTATGATATTGACCCAAGGGCGTTACAGCGTGCAGATTTAGTCACTTTAGTGGATAACAACGCTAATCTCCAAGAACACCAAAAGAAGATGTTGTGCACAACTTTGGTCCGATATTTGAAGAACTTGACTACGAAGCCAGGCAAATGTAACGTATACAGTTACAAGTTTCAAGTTGAAAAGGTACAACCAATCGCATCATATGCCAGGCCTATTCCATTTCATATGCGTTCAGAAGTAAGACAACAGATTATGCAACTGTTATCAGATGATATAATAGAGCTAAGTGACTCACCTTTTCTTAATCCACTCACTGTAGTACAGCGTGAAGATAAGAAGATAAGAATGTGTGTCGACGCAAGAAGGATAGATAAATTTACTATTCCAGACAGAGAAAGAGTTTTTCTTTACAAGAGATATTGCAAAGATTCGAAGGTGCACAATACACGTCATCAATAGATTTGAGTGCAGCATTTTTACAAGTACCACTGGAGAAGGAGTCACGCAAGTATACTGCGTTTATGTTCGACTCATCAGTATATCAATTTAAAAGAGTACCATATGGATTTCGGAACTCATTAGCGGCATTTATACGAGCCTTGAAAGCAGCTTTGGGAGTTGGCATGGAAAAGTTTGTAGTCTACTATTGCGACGATATTTTGATTTATTCTAAGAATTTCGAAGATCATATGAAGCCATACAGAAGGGAATTAGAAACAGAGAAGTCTGATTAAAGATATACATCATGAGAACAATTTAAGGGATAATGATGTATAAAGTTGTATTTGAATTAGCAGCCATAATACTTAAGTAGGCGCCTGTATTCATTGTAGTTAGTAATGGATTAAAGTAACCTTTGTCCTCCATTATAGTAAATTTAAGATGTGCAAGTGATACATTACAGTATATGAGAGGGTGGAATCACATATTGTACGTATTGAGGATAAATGAATATATTGTTAATACAGAATGACATGAACAGCTAAGCATGTAAACTTTGAAGGCGTATAGTGGTGATAACGTGTTGAGACTAGCCTATCGCAGTGAAGCAAGAAAGGAAGGGAATAAGAAAGAGAGGGATAGAACTTTGTATATACAGTACCCTATACTGTTGTGAAGGTTAATGCGAATTACTAAGAACTCGCAAGATAAGAACTGCTTGGGCTGAATACGCGAGTGAACACGTCGTGGCAAGAGTTGCGAGTATATTGAGGGTGTTCAAAAGTAGAAGCACATGTAAAGGGTGTTGTAAAATGAAAATATATATTAATTGAAACATGTAATTGTAAAACAACATGATTTTGGTATTTAGTATGTAATTAAGAAATTATATAATCAATATTAAATAATATTACATAAAAGGAATGTTATAAGTATTGGAAAGTTAAGAAGAGAAAAAGCGAGAAGAAAAATATAATTTTTGTACGTTTATTGTAATTATACAGTATAAAAAATTATAATTTTGGGAGACTGAAGTCGTCCAATTTAAGCTAGTGCTTAAATTGGAATATTAAGAGCAGACTTGGTGTAAGCGGTTTATAAACAACTGACACTTATATTCCTGCGGCACAAAATAGTGGCGCCATAGTGTCAGTTGTTAAGTGAAGCAAAAATATATACATATATTATGAGTAAAGGATGCTGCTTAGCGTCTGAAATATTACACTGTGCAGCTGTGGTCTAGCGAGGTCTCAAGAATCATTGAGAATATCGCTGGACCAGCGGCTTCGAAGATATAACTTGTAAGAAGAGTATTGGAGGATTTAAATTTGTAATACCCGCCTTCCTTTTGAATGATTGAATCAGAAGCAATGATGGAATATATCTGCGAGGGTGGGAGAATTAATGTCCCAACACTCAACGATATATTCCGAGCTTCTGGTGGAGTTCTGGTTCGGTCATTCATACGGATAGACGTGTTTCTGCATATAATATATTAAACCAGTGAGCAATTGTAATGTGTGTAGGTGTAATAGTATTACCCTTTGTCTCATAATCCAAGACCCGTATAGCGACCCTGAGGAAGACTTTCATTGCCACCGGAACCCAACCAACATCAGAAATCAAAGGGGCGTTAGAGCGGTAGCAGCCATTTTGTTAGGAGTGATACTGGTCACGTGATGCAAGCTATTGATGTCACAAGACACTCAAGGTTAACACAACAGCTGGTTCTACCTACCACCCTACTCTCTTTCGTCTGCTGTTCCCAGGTTGCATGCAAAAGAATTTGCTCATGACTTTTGGAACGACTTACATATTATTAATTATACTCATGCAACAGGATGCAAGCAATAAAGATAATTGATGTTAGTTGTTTCTGACTTGGTAATAAGCATAATAGGCACTTTTATATATTTCCTCATTAATACTCTCATTGCCCAGCAATATGAATTCAGACTACTTGATAATGAATAATACAAATATAATTATGATTTGTTTCATTCTGGTCCATCACACTAACAATTATAAATACAAACCACTCCATCCAATGTGACATATAAATTTTTACTACATGAAAACTTATCTCCCTTACATGTTTCAGTCCTTACGGACCATCTTCAGAGGGTACATCATTACAAACTGGAAACTGCCATCACAATAAGTGTTTTGATTCAAAATACATACACTTATATCCTATAATGCACAGTATGCATAAAGTCGAATATTTCACAATCACAGCAGCTTCCTGGTATTGTAAAGTTTTTAAAAGTTTCTAGGTGTTAATTTAAAAAACCTTTATTGTCAGTAGTTAAAATTTTTTAAACCACACTCTAGAACAGTGAAAACAACACAGCAAGCCACGAGCAAACCCTGGACGACATCAAGAACCTCGAAGAAAGCAGTCTTCTGGGATTTGGCACCGTGTATATGTGGTGTTAACCGACATTTCGGAGGAACGTATCACCTCCATCTTCAGGG
>NW_019731300.1:6121-18382 GCF_002891405.2 Cryptotermes secundus | reverse complement strand
GGTATAAATTGTTTGTGGTGTGATCTCACTCGCATATAGTCACACACTTATCAGATATACTGTGGAGTTATACGAGGTGTGTCCCAAAAGTCATGATATATATATATATTTTTTAAATTTATTGATGATATCGGTACAAAGTGTTAATATTGTTCAAAGTACTGTCCATGAGCATCTACACATTTTTTCCACCGACTCTCCCATGCCTGGTACGCCCCCTCAAAGGCCTCGACGGGAACCTCATTTAAAGCTGTTGTCACGGCCACTTGGATAGCCTGAATGCTTTCAAAACGGGGTCCTTTGAGTGCAGTCTTGATCCTCGGGAACAAAAAGAAGTCGGCCGGAGCTAGGTCGGGGCTGTAGGGTGGCTGCGGAAGCGTTGTCACGTGGTGCTTTGTGATTGGCCTTTTGCTCGTCCGTCAACAATTTGGGGACCAGCGTGGCGCACACCATTCGCATGTTCAATTCGTCCATAATGATGCGATGCACAACGGTTTTTGGAATGTTCAGAGTGTCGGCTAACAACCGGACAGTCATTCGATGGTCAGTATTCAATAAATCACGCACACAAGTCACATTTTCATCAGTTTGGCTTGTTGATGGCCGTCCAGAGCGGGGGTCATCTTCCACTCCTTCCTGGCCCTCCTTAAACTTCTTCACCCACCTTGTAACTTGCACATATGATAGAGCAGACTCCCTGTAGGCTTGCTCAAGCAGTTCGTGAATTTCGGCAGCTTTTTTGTTGAGTTTTGTGTAGAACTTGACCGCCCAATGTTGTTCGAAAGTATCTGCCATCGCGTGCCATGACGTCACAAAACACAGGTGCACTAAATCAGCGATACTGATGCCTCTGATGCTCGAGCAGACTGACCTTGGGCGCGCTGTGAAGCTAAAGGCCTCCCCCCCCAACCAAACCGGTTCCAGCACGCTCCGACCAGTAGGAGCGCGGGGAAAGGGATATACTTCATGACTTTTGGGACACACCTTGTACATGAAGCCTCAGAACATATTAGGAATTTGTTATCTCTGTGGTAATAGAATCTTACCATCAGTACCTCTGGCTTCCTACTTGTTTTCCATTGATATATTATATGCATTTTTTTGTCTCATTACATGCCTGACCTATCATGTTCTGATTGATTTAGTCACCCTAACAATACAGGTTCTACTCTATATATGCAAGTTAAAGAAACACAGTATAGTCTTAATGTGCTTAACTATTTTAGACTGACTTCAATTAATAGCATCTGATTTAATGCAAATTTCCTGCTGGCTCATTTAATGAGGCAAGGAGAAGTGATAATAGAGGATTTGCTGAGTGAAGAAGAATGTGAGGGGTGAAAGGAAAAGTTGGCCCAGACATCTGTGAATCTTCTGTTATGCTATGAGGGGATAAGGAAATCCTCAGTACAGTATTTCATTACCATGATCCACATGTCTCTGCTTCCTAATATTCTTGTGCTTTTTTGTATTTTATTTCATTATTAGATCCTAAGACAGTTTTTTTAATAATGAGTGAAAAAATGCAGCAGAGAGAATATGTGTTTGAGGACAACTGGGCAAGTGATTTTGATTCACTGGCAGATCTTTTTTTTTTCCTTGGCACTACAACCCCAGTGGGTCTAGGCCTGCCTCCACGAACTTCTCCGTTCACTTCGGTTTTTCTAGATCTTAGACATACAGTAGGACTCCTTGGGCAGGTGATCAGCTCGTCGCAAGGCCTCTACCTGTACACAAACACAGAAAAACGCCCACAAACATCCAAGCCCTGAGTGGGATTTGAACCCACGATCCCGGCTTCCGAGTGAGCGAAGACAGTGCACGCCTTAGACCGCTCGGCTACTGTGACCGGCCTGGTAGATCTTTTCTATGCAGATTTCAAGGACGCTATACCATCCCACTACTTAGCACTCTAACAATCTATTTCAAACTAAACATGTAATTATAAACAGTTTATTAATGCTAAGGTAAAGATAAAGTTGTCCCAGTGCTTAACTATTTAAGCATTACACCATGAAGGTGTATGGGGCAGTGGATGTATAGATCCACATTTTCTTAACCTCGGCTCTAGTTGGAGGTGAGTGGTCAGCTTCACACCCCTGCCGCTTTACCCCCAGAGAAAGAGCCTCTAGTACCCGTTGTATAGGAGGTTTGGTGGATCCCAGAGTAAGTCTGGACGATTTGAAGAAGAGAAAGTTCTTGCCCCACCGGGACTCAAACTCCGACCCCTCGGTTGTCCAGCCCGTAGCCAGTCACTATGCCGACTGCGCTATTCCGGCTCTTATTGATACTAAAATGATGCAAATATTATTAGAATAAAAAAAGTTGTATTGTAGTGTACCAGACAAATCAGTATAAGTATCATCAAGAATGTTCTCATGCTTTTGGTAGCAGATCACAGATATTTCCATTGATGCATATGGAGGAACTATGTTCAATTTGTGCGATTTCACCTTCAGCATTTTTTTTGGACACATAGCTGTTGCATAAATAATGGGTACCCATATAAGGCACTGAGCACAAATTTTAAATCTCGTTAATTTTCTCCATTTTCTGTTACTGAATCTCTCTTATTAATATTGTATTTTAGGGTCCTGTTGCCCTGATTTGTATCCATAATGTGTATATATTTACCGACTTTTAGTGCATACAGTTTCACTTGTCACTTCACACTACATGTTTCGGCATCGCTCTGCCATCCTCAGGTTTATCAATCACGTTAAACCATTGCACTGCCTGCCATCAAGTGTCCATTTATGAAATGTATGTTTGTCGTTGTTCAATAATAAAATTTATATATTAAAACTTGTTAAGATCTATCATCTTACATGTCGCATATCAAACTCGTGTGTAACGCCATTTATCTGCTATGGGAGTTGTTCTTCTTGTGTTTTAATTGGGTATACACTGTGTCTTATGATGTGTCTTTCTTATGTGGCTGCATGCGTTGTATTGCTGGATGTATGTGTGTGTCTCTCATATGTTTAGATATTCCCCATATTGCTCCCATTTTTCTGTTTTATAGTCTAAGTATTGTGATTCTTATGATAACGCATTACTTTTGGATAGCAACAAGATAGCCATCCTAGGGACCAAGGATGTTGAGAACCCACCCCGGGGGAAAACTCTTCAACTCCAGCAGATGATTAGGACAGCAGCCACTAACTATCTGAAGGAACAGTTGATATCACTTAAAACATTGCCAACTGAAGCTGAGTTGAAATCTCTCCAGGATCAAAGAAGGTGAAATCCATTGTAATACAGCTGTCATTACCAATGACATACAAAAACTCAAGCTTTGTAATGCTTGCTTTGACATAAATATAACTTCAGATTTGATTTCTAATGTTTCAGTGAATTAAGTGTTTCACTGAAATATTCAGAATGTGTTTATGCAGAAAGCTCATCTTATGTATGGGTAGCCAATATTTGATATAAATTGATTGAATAAATGTGAACCTAATTCAATTTGTGAATGTTGCTGAATCAAAGATAGTACTGTTATATATATAGAAAAGCAGTATGAAAGTTGAAATAATTCAATAGCTTTCAAGAAACTTTCTTTGGTTTAATGTTTTCTCCATTTAACATTCAGTTTCAATGATCCCAAATCAACAACCAAGCAGGCTGTTCTGACAGTAATACTCCAGCCTTTTATTTGGCAGGTGTTCAGTTTGGATATCAGATATCCCGTCCAAAGGTTTTTGTGATTTTCTCAATCCATGGAGGTAAATAGCAGTATAGTACCTTAGTTAGGCCATAACCAATTCCTTCCATATCCTTTCAAATTCATTATTCATCAGTGATCCTACCATTTGATGCTACACAGTCCAGATACTGAAAATTTCATTAAATAACCTCTACAGAACAACACAATACAAGTTAATAATCCCAGTGTTAAATATCCTCAATTTCAGGTTCTACTTAGTTTGGTGTTGAAAATCATTGTCCTTTAGGGAAACCATAATTGAAGATTTCTCCCAATATATAGACCACACAGCACTGCAATCGCATTATGAGATTTTATAAAATTCCATTGTAATGGATGCTTGTAATATTTAAAAAATGTTGAAATACTTAACTAAAAGTTCATCCCCTAACTTCTGATTGCGTATAATACAATATGGCTTTAAGGTTTAAATAATAGTGCAGATGCAGCAATATTTCCTGTATGTAGTGACTGTCATGGGGATACAAAAATAGTGAAGGATAATTCAGTGTTCTCAGTATTGTGTTATCTTAACTGAATAGTTAAAGGTTTTCTTAAACCAACATAACCTCATTACTTACATCTGACTACTAATTAAAGAACGAACCTCCCGTCCACTATTTTCTGCAAGCCCACAAGCATGGATCACTTATATTCCTCTCACAAGTCCTACATTTTGCCAATAATTCGCTGTACAGACATAACACATGAAGCCGTTCAAATCGCAGTGATATGTACTTGCAGTATGTCATGAATCATTCTAAATATCATGACTGGAATACAACTTTTTGGCCTTACATAAGCAATGGTTGTGATAAATCAGTCAGTATACTTTTTTATAAAATGCATGTTATGATCGGGACATGTAAACTGTACACGAGTCGATAAGTATTTATTTTTCTATCAAAAGCCATACTCATTCTCTATATGTCAGATTGGTTATCAGAGTGCTTACTTAATCAAGATTTGCTTTCATGACTGCATTACTAAATATTCTGTAGTTGGTTAAGCACCACATAAACCTTGAGCTTAAGAAAGTAAATCAGTATAAAAACAAATTTAATAAAGTGATCATTATCATATTTACACAGACAAGAGATGTCTGCACGTATTCAGCAGGAGAAACAGTTGGCAGTCCTTGAAGCCCACCAGGCTGAGATGCAACGGAGGAGAGATTCTCCACAACACAGAGATCTCATCATAGCTTATCACCTAGTCAGAAGAAGCCTGCAGATCAGGTAAAGTCTGGTTCATAAGAGGTATCAGAAAGTAGGGCTTCATGCTGGAGTTGTATTTACTATCTTGATTTTCGATAAAGAGGAAATTGGTGTGTCACATGTTATTCATAAGTAATTAATTTAATGGTTCTATGAGGCTGCCCCTGGAGACATTTTGCCCTTTACCATTTCTTTCACTTGATTCTATTTGCAGTGCAACATTTATTTATCAGGAGATATATGGGTTTTCTGATCCACTTCATTCAACATTTAGTGCAGTTTCAGTACAGGAATAATCTACGTATAATTTGTAAGTTTTCATTGCTTCCTCACTATATTGCTTGCTGTAGTTCCCCATTATGCATTGCCATAAAGACTTTCTTAATTATTACATAAGTATAGGAAATTCCATACTGTTGCACTACTATCAGAGAATCTCTGTCCTAATTAATCCAAACATATTGTTGCAAATGTCACTCTTTACATGGCATTAGACTAAACATGACCTTCAGATATGCATCATTATATGGTATCACATGAACTGGCCCAAATAATAACAGCGCTCAGATGCTGATTTATATTTTGGAGGTATCTGGTTTGAATTTTGGCCAGAATATGACTTATGCTGGCTGAAGGATTTCATGATTCTCAGTCACTCAAGGCAAATGCTGGTATTCTACTTCAACAAGCCATGAACACTTAAGTTTACCAAACATGGTCATTTGTCATTTCTGTTTCTACCAGTAACATCGACCAGTTCTTAGGCTAGAATTATAGTTAACTGTATTGTTTATTTTTTAGGTTGCATCTGATACAGGTTGGGGTCCAGAAGCTGCCAAGATGTATGAGTCAGAAGATCCAATGATTCAGCAGATGAATAATATCAGGAACTATATAAAGCAAGCGAGATAAGAAAGAATTATTCAGTTTCAAGTGTCTTATTACACAGAAGAATGCAGAAGATGTTGAAGTGGATGATGTTGAATTTCAGATCGGCCCACAAATATGATGAAGTTGCAACATTAGAGCAAAACCTGCAGGAGTTGAGGGAGGCGTATTGGAGGCAGCAACAAGAACATGGCGAGTCCTGAGAGAGAAGTTATTCATGTGAGTAGTAAATATTCTTTGCATTCGTCTGTCCACATTTGAATTTAACCGTTTAGTATCTGTGGTTTTGGGGTACCCATGAAAACTAGTTAGGTTGATTAAAATGTGTTTAAACGAAACATGTAGTCAAGTCAGTATAGGTAAGCATTTATCTGATAATTTTTCTATCCAGAGTGGTCTAAAATGCTTTATTACCACTTCTTTTCAATTTTGCTTTAGAATATGCCATTAGGAAGGTCCAGGAAAACCAGATGGGACTGAAATTAAATGGGACACATTACCTGCTGGTTTATGCCAATGATGTAAATCTTAATTGATGCTAGTAAGGAGGTTCGTCTAGAAGTAAACACAAGAAGAATAAGCATATTTTGCTGTCTTGTCACCAGTATGCAGGGCGAAATCATGACATAAAGATAGCTGACAGATGCTCTGACAGTGTGGCACAGTTCAGATATTTGGGAATTACACTAACAAATCAAAATTTGATTCAGGAACGAATTAAGAGGAGATGAATTCAGGTAATGCTTGCTACCATTCAGTCCAGAAGCTTTTGTCTTCTCGTCCACTGTCTAAAAACATAAAAATTAGGATATACGTGGTGTGTTCAAAAAGTATGGAACCTTCTTTTTTCCCGCGTAAACCAATGAAGCGCAGGAGGCTCCCTTCGGATCTGTGGGCAGCAAAAACTTGGCAGCTCCATCATGATAACGCACCCGCCCATTCTGCTCATCTGATTCAGACTTTTGTTGCCAAACACAAAATCCCTGTGGTTCGTCAGGCTCCCTACTCCCCCAACATGGCTCCATGTGACTTTTGGCTATTTCCCAAGCTGAAAATGCTGCTGAAAGGAACCCGATTTGAGTCGAGAGAATACATCATGCGGAATGCAACGGCCCTGCTGATCACCATTCCAAAAGACGCGTTCCAGAAGTGTTTCCAACAATGGCGGAAGTGCTGGGAGAAGTGTGTGCATTACCAAGGAGACTACCTTGAAGGGGATTAGGGTTTTGTACCTCCAAATAAATAAATAAATGTATTTCTGCCGACCAAAGGTTTGATACTTTTTGAACACACCACGTACAAAACTATAATTTTGTTTGTGGTTCTGTAGCAGTGTGAAACATGGTTTCTGACATTAAGGGAGCAACATAGACTGAGGGTGTTTGAGAACAGGGTGTGGAGGAGAACATTCGGACCGAAGAGAGATGAAGTGACAGGAGGTTGGAGAAAACTGCATAATGAGCTTCATAACTTGTACTCTTCTCCAAGTATAATTAGAATGATCAAGTCAAGGAGGATGAGGTGGGCAGGCCATGTAGAACGAATGGGGGAGAAGTGGAATCCATATAGGATATTGGTGGGAAAGCCAGAAGGAAAGAGACCACTGGGAAGACAAAGGTGTAAGTGGGTGGACAATATTAAAATGGATCTCAGAGAGATAGGATTGGATGGTATGGATTGGATTGATCTGGCTCAGTACAGGGACCAGTAGAGGGCTCTAGTGAACATGTAAATGAACCTTCAGTTTCCATAAAATGCTGGGAAGTTTTTGGAATATCTGTACTGCTGCCAGTTTCTCAAGAAGGGCTCAGGTTTGAAGTTAGCATCTGTGGTTGCCTTGTATTAATATGATAAAATTTAATTTGGTCTTCAACTATTTTTAGTCATGTGTTGCATTACTGTAGCAGCACATGCAGGCAGCCCAGCTGACCAAGCACTGCATTTTCTCAATATTAATGCTATTGACCCCAAGTTGAAGTCTGGTCAACACCCCTATATTACCAAGAGATTTAAGTTTCCCTGTTTCTGAATGATAGAGGTTCTGATGTTTTTCATGTTATGGAGGTCCACAGTAACATAACTTGTGCATGACATATTTTCTGCTTCTAGTTTTATATATTCGCTTTCTTATATTCAAGATACATACACACCAAACTTCTTGAATGAAGAAGCAGGTGTCCTAAAATGTATATGAAACAGATCTCAGGATGACAGAAGTTCCATATTTGCAAACTATGTTTCTTCTCCATTCAGGTTCCCATATAAATATACAGCAGAATGTATTTTATTTAGGCAAGTGAAGAAACACATTTAATAATATTGTTTTCTCCTTCCATTCCTTTGGCATAGGACATGCAGATACGTAGAGAGAGGGGGGAGAGAGAGCTTTTTGGTCTAATATTATAATTTGGATACTGAAGACCATGCCACTGTTAATGAGCAAATTGAAAAGCTTAGTGGCAACCATGAAGTCAGAAAGTTTATTTGTGGAGAGACAGATGTTTGTTAAATTATGTATGTGTATAATTACCTGCATTTATTATATGAACTTGTTTATTTTCTTTTGTAATGCTAGTATATTATTTTTGATATATATGTAAAATGTATTTCAAAATATAAAATAAAGTTTGTCATTGTTGTCATCATCCTGTGAGGTATCAGGCCATGTGATGTGTAACAGTTTCATGCCATGTGTTCAGTACCTTCCAAAACTTCTCACTGGCAGAGACTTCTTTCCTATAATCTGTTTTGATTTCCTGTTGTTTTCCATTCTTATGTGTTGTTTTCATTAAGTTTTGTAAGTTTGTTAAAATCTGGCATTTTACTGAATTTGTAATTCATTTAAAATGTCTTAATTTCTTTTATGATTTAGCAGTGTGTAGGCTGATATTATCCTCATAAATTTAATTTTGGATGCCACAAACCGAGATTAATGACTGTGAGAATCCATTGTGCTGACCACGTGACACCCTCTAACCACAAAAGTTAGCACTAACTTCGCCAACAAGTGGCAGTCGCTTGTTTGGTATAGTTCGCTTGCAGACTACAGACCAGGGAGTTTGTTTTTGTTTTTTGTTAACCCCTCAAGCCAATTTTTAAATCACCACTACATTGCCTTCTAAAGCATCATTTAAATTGCTGTTCAAACTGGTCCCTGCATATCCCAAATTAATATAAGTATACCAGGCATAATCGACCCTAGCCTGTCATAAGTTGATATGACAATGTTGTGGTGTGCGTAGTCTCTGAGTGGTTTGAGTCCACATGGCTAACCCTCAGGGAGACAGCTCTATGGAAACACTGTTGCAATGAATATCTGGAGACAGTGTGGGGGACCAGAATTAATGAAAATGTCACATGATTTCATGGAATTGAAACAAAGGGAGCTACATGCCATGTAAAAGGTTATGAAATTTTTAAAGTTCAGTATATCATCTGAATTTGAATGTGATGGAACAGCTTGTAATTTATTCAGTAACTAAATAAATAGTTTTTACTTGTTTTGTTGTGATCTTTCACATACCAATTCTTGAACTTTGCTGACTTGATGTTATACATAACCAAAAGACATCATTGAATGGCTGAATGCTTCCTATTCAGAAGCTCCCAGGCTCAGTTCTCAGTACAGAGGCTGATTATCTTAAGCTTTTCTTTTTCCTTCATATTACGAGTATTCCCACCACCTCTGTGGTCTAGTGGTCAGCATTCCTGGCTACAGATCTGGGTTCGGTTCCCAGCGCTACCAGATTTTTTCTGAGAAATAGTGGGTCTGGAACAGGGTCTACTCAGCCTCGTGATGATAATTGAGCTATTTCAAGGAAATAACAGCACCTGTCTAGAAAACCGAAATTAACGACTGTAGGGATTTGTTGTGCTGACCACGCGACACCCCCTATCCGCAAAAGCTGGCGCTAAACTTCGATGACAAGCAGCAGTCACTTGGTCGGTGTGGTTCGCTTGTGGGCTGAAATCAAGGAGTTTGTATTACAAGTATTCCCAATTCATTTGACAGTGGACAACCTGTGCAGTTTAGAAATCATTGTTAAATAAAAGAAAAAACAGTGTTGTATTCACTGTATTATGAATTTCATGAAGTTTCTTCTGTGCTCATGGAACTTGTTCACAGTTCAGATACAATGTATAATACTCGAATAAGTATGTGAAAGTTTTGCCTTACATGTTTTGGCCCTTATTGGCCATCATAGCACA
This sequence comes from Cryptotermes secundus, assembly GCF_002891405.2. Taxonomy (NCBI): domain Eukaryota; kingdom Metazoa; phylum Arthropoda; class Insecta; order Blattodea; family Kalotermitidae; genus Cryptotermes; species Cryptotermes secundus. The sequence goes on along the minus strand of NW_019731300.1, from coordinate 8,359 downwards.
TCCCACACGTTACCACATACCTCACTGGGTTACACACAACAACATCACACAGATGGACATAGGCCAACAATACAGCAGTTGATAAAATATTGTACATAACCAGCAGAAGAAACAAAGCCTGTCATTACATTCTTCTATCTATTCAGCAAGCCTTCTTAACTTATTTTAAATGGTTTTCACCAGTTACTCTTGATATTCACAGTCTATTTTAATTATTAACTATTTAGTCTTAATTTCTATAACATATAAGGCCCTTTATGATACAACAATTACAAAATGTCTAAGGTGGTTCCTTTATAGTACTGGCTGCACTTTCTAATGATGGCCAGTAAGGGCTGAAACATGTGAAGGCAAAACTATTACTCCTATTGAACTAGTTACATTTTACAGATTGTCACTTCTTATATATGTATTAAGAGGTGTGATGGTTCAAGGTGTGTCTTATAAGTACAGTACTTTTCCATGAATGTTCGTCAGAATTCTTAAAGAATATCAACATCCATTCTTAGATTTCACTATAAGGTTCCGTGTCCCAAAAATCTGGATGGAATATATTGAAGAGGCTGTCCAAGAGAAGAACCTATGGCCAAACGAGTCAGAATGTACATCCCGACTTTAGGTGGTCATCTTGAACATTTATTAAACTGAATTGTATAGTGATCTTCCTTTTTTTAATCAAGCTTAGTTATGTCTGTTGAAATCATCTTGACTTTCAAATATTTACAATTCTGTGGCCATTGAGAATTTATTCCATGTTGATGATCTAGAATTATTGATGTAACATTACTGGGCACTGCACATAACAGAAAAGTTACCAGTTGTAAATCATTTTCAGTTATGTAAAAATAACTTGACCATCAGCAGACAATGATGCATTTAAAATTTGATTTACTAGTTTAAAATTAATCTGTAGTTGACTTTGCCATTCATCTATGTGTGCATCCTTAAAAATATTAAAAAAGGTGCTGACATGGGATGTCCCTAACTTATGCCTCAGTAGTTTCATGTCTGAAGCTAGTATTGCCATTGTCTATGCCAACAGTCATGCAATCATAAAAGTTTTGAATGACATTATAGTGAATTATATTATGTGAATAATCCACGGTTGAAGTAAACTTTCATAATTTACATTGCATCTGAAGACCCTTTCATGTACTTTAAGGTAGCCCACAAATAAAATATTATTTTCTCAATTTTATTATCAACTTTTTAGATTTCTGATTTATAATGAAAATAATTCAACAATATTCTACAAAAAAGAAATAGTTTACCGAACCGGTAAAGTTTCAAGTAACTCATCTGTGATTGGTTGAATCAAGTTACAGGGTAGCAAATATGTAAATTACACTGCACTGAAGCCATCTATAGGATGTATAGGATCTATAAGCAAATATGGACACATGTGAAGTTCTTGGCAAATAAGCTGTCTTACGTGTTTTTGGCCCAGCTGGATCTACTGGTTTGTTTCAAGGAAGGCAAGCAACATAATAGAGATCGCATGTCTGTGGTACAAGCAGCAAGCCGTAAGGGTGAGGTGGTAAAGTTCGCTAAAGCGTATTTGTAGGTAGTGATTGTTGTGATCAGTGTTGTCTAGTGAAGTGAGGTTAGTACAGCGATGTTTTGAGAAATACAATTGGCATACGTATTTCATGAAGATCAGCATTTACAATTGCAGTGCCCTCCTGGGGGTGACGTGTAGGTAATTGCTACGAAAGGAACGATAAATGTAATGTAATGTGAAGCATTATAATACAATAAAATAAGTGCCAGAAAGACGAAGCGTATTTTGAGGTTATTGCAGTTATACAATGTGTGGTATCACAACAATAATAGTACCCTTTTCCTGTGTATTTTATTCCATAGTCCATTGCATCCTAGCATTAGGCAATGGCAATTATTTAAATGTACATGAGGGATACTCTTCAGCAGTGTAAAAGGAATTGGTGATAAGAAACTTCTTAAACACCACTTTAAATCGAGGGATGTCATAAGATAATTGTTTAAGCTCTGGAGGGAGGTGGTTATAAAGTTTGATACCAGAATACCATTCACCTTTCTGAAATATCGTTAAGTTTACCACCTGAAGATGCAAGTCATGATTAAATCTGGTATTACGGGTGTGGACATCAGAGTTTTGTTATATAGCAATCTCTATTCTTGACAACCAACATAAGTAAGGAAAATATATATTGCGACTGAAGTGGCAGTATATGTAACTCCTTAAATAAATTACTGCAC
>NW_019731300.1:0-1036 GCF_002891405.2 Cryptotermes secundus | reverse complement strand
CCTGTCTAGTGGAGAAGTTCTTTCCATCGTTTGGAGTGCCGCAGTCGATTGTGTCAGACAATGCTGTGGTATTCAAATCGAGAAGCTTTTATAATTTGTGTTTTTCCTGGGGAATTCGCCATATTACCACCTCCCCTTATTATCCTCAGGCGTCCCAGGTTGAACGCTTCAACCGCAACTTGAAGGTGGCGCTAGTTATCTACCATAACTCATTCATCAGAAAAGAGTGCCTGTCTAAGAGAAAGAAATTTTATAAGCAAGACTCTGCCAACTGTGAAGACATCAAGGCAACTGAAACATCAAGTTGTATGTCAAAAACTGTGTGATGTGGGACTCTGTGTGGGATATTTTCATGACTAACACAACCACACATATCCTATGTGAATGTGAGGCCTTAGCTTATTTAACACTTTGCGGACATGCAATTTAAATATTTAAATCACCCTGCAGACTGGCATTTTTATACCTACTACCCTAACTTGTGCACTGTTCACTTTAAAAATTAATATAAAATCTCCTAATTAATTTTATGAATTAAAATTTTTTGAGACCACTTACCAATGCTTCTAGAAGTACTTGATGTTGTGATATTTCTCGAAAGATTCCCCTCTGTGAAGTGGCATTACACAAAACTTGCAAATGTACGTAGGTAGACCTCCTCCTTTTCTTGTGAATTGTGCAAGCACGGCATTACCTAGAAGGCTGCTTTCCCTTGAAATGTTCACTCTTCACAATTTTCGCGAGGGTATGTTTCTGCATATCACCTGAGAGTCGCCCAGGGGTGTCCACATGAGGCCTGCGTGGAGTGGGAGTTCATGGGCTAGGTCGCACTAAGTCTGTCTGACTCTGGTTCTGCCGCCACCATCTGGTTTGTATCCCAAGCCTTTGCTACATTCAGCAGAAATGCCTTGTACTTCAATTTTGAATGAGGGTTTAGATTTTTGAAAAAATTAAATGAATTGAAAATGGCACAATTTATAAGCCACAAGGGAACTTTCTTTGTCCACTTTACTGTTTTCCGAGGAAGTGAATAATA
>NW_019731299.1:189277-226864 GCF_002891405.2 Cryptotermes secundus | reverse complement strand
ATACATTGAAAAGAAAAGGCCCCAGAACAGAGCCTTGCGGCACCCTGGACCTTACGTGAAAAGGCAGGGAGAGAGTGTCAGAAACACGAACCCTGGATTGTATGTTGGTTAAGTAACTGCGAAACCAGCTAACATAAGCATCAGAGAATCCGAAGGAGCTTAATTTATGCAAGAGCATATTATTAGGGACGAGGTCAAAAGCATTCGAAAGATCAAAATAGATGGCATCAGCTTGACGCTGACCACGGACAACAGGCGTCAAGAAGTCGAGAAACGTCACCAAATTGGTAACTGTAGATTTAGTTCTGGTAAAGCCATGTTGGTTGGAATTAAATTTAGTGAAATGAGAAACATGGTCATGAATAATGAATTTAAACAATTTAGAGAAATTACTGATAATAGAAATAGGCCTGTAGTTGCTCACAGCGGCATGATTGCCTCTTTTAAATACTGGTAAAACAGCAGATTCTTTCCATGCAGCAGGAAAATACTGCTGTGTCAGTCTCAAGTTAAATATATGCCTAAGTATAGGAATAAAAATAATACTACTAATAATAATAATAATGAATACTTTTATCCTTGATATATGTAATACAATGAAAATGAAACTTAGAAATTAATGGTATATATTTGAAACTAACAAATATGGCTTACATAACTTCAATGAAAAAAATATTAGGGTAGAAAAAAGCTGCAGAAAATTAACTAAAGATTCTTGACTTTCATGAAACAAAAGAGTATACTGCAGCAGTATTGGCTAGCTGTAATTTAAAACCGAATGAATCTGAATCTTGGTAAAAAGAAAAGACTGCAAAAATGAGTTCATTAAAATGTTTGATTAGATGAACAAAATGCTCAATGCAGATCAGTCACTACCAAGATGTCTGTCAACATGACATAACATGCACACACACACACTTAGCTTCAATTAGAAACCAGATGTTTTGCAAATAAAATTATTTTAAAATATTTTATTTCATACACACTCAATCACTTCAAGACATAGAATCTTCATTTTTCATCCTTTTCGCAGGAGACATCGGTTTGCTATCTAAACCTGGACGTTTCATACCCACTGGCATCTTGACTTGAGTAGATGGATCTGTGAAATGCACATACATTTCTTCAGTTAAGGAGAATGAGAACTTGGTAAAAAGTGTGGTAACTCACTTTAGATACTAAGCAATAATAAAATAATTCATGCTGCTGTCTTGAATATCTTTATACATTTTATTCTTTTTTTTTCAGTCTTCTAAATTATAAACATTACAGAAAATCCACATTCATATACTTACCTTGGAGCCACCTTACTTGGGTAGCAGGACCATATCCTTTTTCATTTCTAGCAGCAATTCTGAAGATGATTGCTGGCTTTGTTGTTACGTCAATATGCGCTGCTGAGAGTGATGAGTTTGGCACAGTTCACTGGTTAGTTGGACCATAGTATACACGAACAAAAGCCAGCTGTGTTGGTGTTGTAGACACTGTTTTTGTATCACCCTAACAATTACACATAAAAGACATGTACAATATTCAAAACCCTTTAAGAAATTCATCTTCTTCTAATTATGACATGACTCATACAAAAAAGTTTTACCATAGCATGAAATTTCTTGGGAAGTTCAAATTTTGGACAATGATACATTATTTATTAGACAAATGGCAAAGCTGTGTTCTCTTGAGATAAAGCTCACATATAAAACATAATTTGATATATTATATTACATTATTTGTTGTATTATTTATACATATATACCCTGAGAAGGCATTTTTTAAAGCAAGTGGTATTAAAAAGATAATTTTTAGAAGAAAAAAAAAACACTGAAATCACACACTACATAAAATATAAAAGTGCAGGCATTATGCAGAAATATCTTGAGCAGGATTAACTTCATATACTATATAAAATTATATTGATAGCGAACAGCTTTGTTAGGATGAAGAACGGAAATCACATTAAAAGTAAAAATGTTCTAAATATACATATAGTTTGTGAAAATGTGCCTAAGATCACAGAAACTGATCACCACAGATGTAAATTCATCGTTGTGAAGGATGTATTTAAAACTGCAATATACCCTTCCTAAGAGGACAGGCAAGAAATCAGTATTATAAACATGCTGGATTACGTATCATTTACTGACCTGAGCCTGGGAAGTGTCTGTGCACTGCAAGATACACTGAATACTCAATTATCTCTCCAGGTGTGCTTGGTGGTGGCTCCCATGAGAAATGTGCGCCTTTAGTTGACTTTGATATTTTAATAGCTGAAGGGGCTTCTGGGTAACCAGGCAGACAAGTCTTGAAAGCTGAGACCTAAAAAAATGTAACATTTATATAAAGCAGTCCTAAGTAGTTCTTAACACACAGTGTTCAGTAAATTTTAACACAGGGACACTTCATTCATTTATTTCCTTTTAAATCAAAAACTGTTGATGACTTGGGACTGAAATGATCCTTCCACTGTCAGCTCCCTTTTAGAGGATTTATATATACCAACTCATTTATTAAAATGCTTGAGAACAGGCAAATGAAAATTATATATAGCCACTGAAAAGAGAAAGCTATATTCATGCAGAAGACACGAAGAGACAAAGGAGAGAAGAAAATACAAAGGAACACAATATTAAGAACTAAAAACATAAACATTGAAAATAGGGATCTGAAGAAGAACAAAGTTAGTAATATCAGTGAAAGAAGAGAACCCTCTGTTAATAATATCAATGTATCTGCAGACATCAGCTACAGAAACACATATGGCTGAGGGACTAGCCTCTTCACACTGGCAAACATTGAAAGCTGAAGTCTCTGACCTAGTAGGTACGCATTAAACTAATAGTATCAAAAAATGGATGAGTGACCAAGTTTGTTTCTTAAAGACACTAATGAGAAATGAAGCATAAAGGAATTGCTGCCTGGACTTGGGCGTTGGAAATTTGTATTTAATTGATATGTCATCACACCTATTATCACAAGTGCCGATAAGAAATCTGCCAGAACATAAGACTGCAAATTCTCTTTGAATTCCTTAAGTTTAGATGAATCAGTCAATTGATGGTGTTCCAGGTGATAGAAGTGTATTCAAATTTCGATCAAACTAGAGCACTATACAAAACTGTAAGACTATAGATAGTAGGAAAGGAAAGTGTAATACAACAAATGAAACCTAATATTTTTAGGCTTTTTGAAGAAAATGTAATCAACTTGACCGTGAAAGTAAAGCTTATGGCCTAACAGGATTCCAAGATCTTTAACACTTTGGGAATAGACTTCTAGTATGTTAAGTAATTTGTAATTAATTTTGATTTTTAATTTTTCAGTTTATTTCTGTTAATCCATACTGGTACAACCATCAGGTATAGAAAAGTCAAAAAGGAATACAAGACAGTACAATATTAATAGTAATAAGACATGCAATCATTAAAAGATTTTGTCCAAAAAAAAATAATAAAAATAGTAGAACAGTGTAAATATTGATACAATGATGTTACGATTACCATCAGAAATACTTATCTAGTTTTATGCATAGAAATCATTCACAGTATAAAAAGAATGTTCATGCAAATAATTTTTAATGCTTTTTTAAAGCTATTAATATCACATGCCAAGTCTTTCATGTCAGCCGTAAGATTGTTTTATATATATATATATATATCTGATTTTGCAAAATTATTTATTGCTATTCATGTGAACTGTTGGTTCGAAAGGTGAATAGGTTTAGGGGGGCTGAGGGGAACACATAGGATGGTAGTTAGTTAGTTAGTTATTGGAGAGGGTGGGTTTCCCCATGCACTTAGACCTGTATTGGTCCATTGTGCTTCCCTCTATGATTTCTACCAGTCTCTATATCCTACCGGTACTGGTGCTTACCATCAGTTGTTCCCTGAATTTTTCCGCACTTAAAAATTCGACGACCTCCGCCGGGTATTTGAACCCGTGTACTACGAGTCATGAGGTGGGAAAGTTCTCTCTAGACCCCTAGACCCACTAGACTACCGAGACCTCTCGTGGTATGGTAGAATTCTATTTTATTGATTATGTTGTCGGTGCTGGTGGCCGTTTCTCATTTAGTTAGGAAACGGCTCCGTAGAGATGGCAGCACAAAGGTCACGTGACGTCAAGGCGTTCGTCAGCTGCTGCCATGAGATGACGGACAAATTATTCACGTAAATTTTGTGTACTCAAATGAAAATGTTGTTCCTTTCTAACCCTTTTCTCCTTAGGGTGTGGTACGTCGGCCACGATTTGGTCTATTGTACCAGCTCCGGATGATATATGATGATGAGGATCGGTATCATGGTTACTTTAGCCATCTGTTTTCCACAGATCTGCACAGTTCTAGCCGGTTCTAAATACATGGTGTTAGCTATGATAGCAATCTCTTTTCCTGAATTAATGGCATTAAGTGTAGCAACTGTTTTTTTTAAATGTCTGTATCTTAATGTTGTCGCAACCACTTGTTTTCGTGAAACATGTGAAATTATAACCACAGTCTGAAGTGTTGTTCCTTGTCATCAGAGGTTGGTTCTGGGAAGTTGTTCGCTTCACACACTTGAACACCGACGGAAAGACCGAGGAATTTTGTCAAGTAGAATGTTGAAATTGTCATTAAGTTCTGCTATTACCAAACCAGATATTCCGATAAGCTATATGAGAAAACCCGAATACTGAGGGAACTGTAGAAACGAAAGACCGTGGTAGATACATTGTTATGTATGATTGACACTGAAGGGCGAGGTCAGAGGATATATATGTGGTGGGATGGATGTACCCAATGACGAGGTATTGTAAGCTTATGTAATATACTTTAAGGTTACGATATTTTCCCAGTTAATATACACAAATTACATAACCTCATCCGGAATAGCAGGCATGTGATTATAAGACAATATTATTCTTGTAACTTGTACAGTGAAAGAACTGGAAGTTCTGATAATATGGCAGTCATCAACTGATGAGAGTTTTGTGACTTAAAACGCTTTGCAAAATTTCAAAGGGATTCGTATAAAATTCTTCATTGGAACTCCTGTGTAGAAACTTAAGTGTAACAAATCTGTGAAATGAATATGGCTACTCATACGAGATATCCATACAATTACCAAAAAATGGTAGGTGACTTTGACATTAGTGCAGTAGGCTGTGGGGACTAAGTATAGAACAGGTTTGTTGAAACAGCTGCAAAATGGAAATCATTCACTTGAGCCCCTTTAGCATGCAATCATATTTCATCTTCCTTAAACCTTCATTAGAGATTTCATATTATTATGACTGGTGTAAGGCGCACTGAAATTTCATTCTGAATTGGGTAAGACTGCAAAAGATGTTCATATTTCAGGTCTGGTCCAAATTCTCATGTACGTTCTCCAAGGCCCTTTTCCTCTGTATAATGTTTTTCAGCTTCTAGAGTCAGTGCTAAACTAGCTTTGAAAAAGCAATTTTCATAACCGTCTACCCTCTTTACCATGAAGAGTCCAAAAATTTACATTCTAAATAATTGAACTGTTAATTAAAACATTGACATGAGTCATTAGGATATTCCTAAATCTGTGTTTATTTCTCACAGTCCACAGCAAGCATTCAAAATGGCAGTTATTTTGTAACGTTGCAAAAAAAAATGTATTCTTGTATATTCTCCCCTTTTCCTTTTTTTTTTATTGCCAGTGGGGTGGGACTAAGTCCCTTGCACTGTGGCCACTTCTGGCCTATTGTACCAGTCCCAGATGATAGGTGAGGGTGATTGTGGAGCAATTAGTGGAATGAAGACTGGCAGGGGAAACTGGAGAAAACCTGCCCCAGCGCCACTTTGTCCACCACAAATCCTGCTTGACCAGACCTGGGATCAAACCCGGGCCGCCACGGTGGGAAGCCAACAACTAACTGCTTGAGCTATGGCACGGCCCACATATTCTCCCCTTAACATGCACACAGCGTTTAATCTAATGATGGTGAAAAATTTATCCATTTTGATTATATAATTCAGCATAAATGTACTATATTTATTGTTCTTATTCATACACACCTAATGGTGGTCAAAAGAGACCAGAATATGAAGTGTGATTGCAATAATAAAATGGTGGACAGATTGTTTCTATTTGATTTCAATTTTATTATGCAGTAGTCAAACCCATGTCTGTTGTGTGACAGTACAAAACCCAAGATTCATATACACAGCAGGATGCATAACATAAAAATAATGGCAGTTATTGTTGATTGGCTTTGCTCTTGTTTTACCAACTTCTGTTGTATATATATTTGTGATCCACCTCCTTATAAAAATTTACATGGCTAACTCCAGTGGTTCTTCAGATATCACCAATGATCAAAAAATATGGTTGCCTGTTTGCCAGTGGTGACAACCATTTTTCATGGCAACTAAATTCCCACTCAGCATTTGGGTGTTGGCTCTTGATATTCTGGCAAGTTCACAATCACTTATGGCCCAGAGGAAATGGCAGAACATTTCCAAAGACATTAATATCAATAAAATTAGTGAGTCATAACAATGTGATTTTTCTCTTTGTCTTACACCTCCCCTTTGTGTGTTAGGACAAAGTTTATATCAACAGGAAGAAATCAGTGTTGGGTGGCATTCACAGGGGAGAGACATAGCAAGTCACTAGAAGGTACTGATTCACTTTCTGACTACCAAAATGTTTGTCTGACCTGCAGATTATCAAAAAAATGTTAGCACCAGGTTATCATCATTTAATTTAAACTAAGAAAGAAAATTTTCATCGCCACATTGTTATTATTCAATTCAATTCAATTCAATTTTATTTCATCCATGAATCATTATACATGATATGGGACAAGTCAAAGATTAATATTAATACTAATACTAAATAGTAATAAGAATATAATAATACAGAAATAGTGTGCCAAATTATAATAAATGATGATAATAATAATAATAATAATAATAATAATAATAATAATAATAATAATAATAATATAGTAATACAGAGATAATAATATGACAGTATAATTTGTCTTGAAAACAGTTTCTGTGGTCTTAAATCCTCCATATGTCCTATTGTACCTTTACTGGTGGTAATGCCTATGGAGATTTGATGGAATGAGGATTGGCAGGGGAAACCGAAGTACTCGGGGAAAACACTCTCCAAAATGTTGCCTTATGAAAAGTTCCATTTACTTCAAAGATTTGTTCCCATACATCATTGTAGGATCATGTATTAATGTGGCTGTAGTATTGCTCCCACTTCACAAGTTCAGACATCTATGATGTTATTAGTGACTGTAAGAAATTAAAAAGTATGAGATAGGGGTGGTGGCCTCTGATGGCATAATGTCTTTACCAAATTTCATGAAGATAGATCATGTGGTTCAAGAGGTATAAATGGGAGAAGACACACACATGTGTGTGCATACATACACACACATACACAGTCAGCATGGTGATTTAATTAGTCTGCTTTCTTTTGTTAAGAAATGAAAGCAAGATAAACACATGTATTAAGAATCCTGCAAATATCAAGGCTTAATATAAAATTTGCAGAATGATAAGCAGATATAGATTCTGAAAGAAAATTAATATGTATGAATAGGAATTCCAAATTCCATAGAGGTATACATTGAGACACTTGAATAAAAGACAGTAGTCCCGTGTCACTCCTCAAAACTCTTAATTGACGAATTCAAAGTATAATTGAAATAATTATGCCCTCCACTTTAACAAACTGTAAACACTAAACTAAGTTGCAATGATACAAAATTATCACAAGAAAAGATGGGGCACATACACATAACCATATTCTAACTTTCTCAAGTTAACATGTCTGATCAGTACATGCATAGCCTTTGTGTCATAATATGTGTGGAGACCAACTCCATAACTTCAAGCACTAATGTTCTTCACACTCTTTAATTCTCAGTGATAAACATTGTTATTATGATCACTAGTAGCTTCTGTCACCTACCATTCTGTCAGTTCAACTTCTTTTCACATATATCATGGCAGACTTATTTGGCCTTTGGTATAACAGGATGGGCATACAGGATAATCAGACACAAATACAACAAACCAACCTTCAAAGAAAATAGGACCTGCCACAGTTCTGCTAATCTTATTTGTTAATTTTCTTAGAACTTGAATTAAACAAAGCTAAAAGGTGAAATTGGGTTTATTAGATGGCAGCTTCATTTTATTAGGTGTTTATGTAACATTATGATTGACAAGCATTACTTCATGAATGTTAAAGAAAGGTCATATTCCAAGGGTCCACCTTTTTAACAACCAGTAGTTTACTAAAACAAACAAAACCGACACCTTTTATCAGTGAATCTTACAATAACATTGCCTTTTAATTATTATTAATCTTTTTGCAGTGAACTCAATGAAACATTCTGAATACCGTTAATGGGTTTGCAGATCATAAAGTCATTAACCAGTGGTCTGAATTCTTTTTACATGCCTCTATTCATTCCAAGATTATTATTGTATTGATGACATCAGTGTGAGATTTACATTGAATTGTGTAATACATTATTTGTAGATGAACTGCTAAAAGATGATGCCTGGGACATATTTCCTCACTTATATGGTAACCTGATCTAAAGAAATAAACAAGATGGCAGCACCCAATTTCCAGGGCCGGCACATGCGACAGCCCAGCAAAAACACACTTCTTAAAGTGGTCATACTTGGGGATGGTGGCGTTGGTAAATCATGCCTCATGAACCGTTTTGTGAGCAATCATTTTGATGAGCATTCATTCCACACCATTGGAGTGGAGTTCTTAAACAAAGATATTGAGATAAATGGAGAGGTATATACTCTTCAAGTGAGTACTGCAACAAACCAATCATGTGTCTGAGTTGTTTTTGCTAAATAGTAAACTAGGTGCACCAATTTCACTATACTGTACTATAATGAATTATGTTATTTGTGCCCTTCTCATGTATGTACATAATAAATTACCAAACAAGATGGCTGAAGTGGTAACACTTCTGACTTATATTCAGGAAGTGCTCAATTTGAATCCCAGCCATGACACTAACTGTCCTGACGAAGGTTTAACATGATTTTGCACAGCCCCTTGAGGAAAATGCCTCAAATTAGGCCATGCTCATGCTTTTTCTCGTCCTTTCCAATTTATTATTTTTCATCCAATCATCTAATGTGTAGTGTGAACGTTCAACAGCATTGTTACATATACTGATAAATATGGGGGGGCACACAGTAGCGTAGTTGGTTGAGGCATTATGCTACAAGCCAGAAGGTCGCAGGTTCAAGTCCCGATGAGGTCATTGGATTCTTTTCAATTGACCTAATCCTTCAGGCCGCACTATGGCCCTGGGGTCGACTCAGAAATGATTACCAGGAATATTTTTGGAATATTCTTGGGTGTAAAGGGCAGCCGGTGTGTAGGGCTGACAACCTTGCTGCCGATTGTGTAGAAAATGTGGGATAGGAACCTCAACATCTTACAACCCTATGGGCCTCCACGGCCTGTTACAGGGATACCTTTACTTTATTTACTTTTACTGATAAACATTAAAAATAAATATAAGACAAACAAATTATATTATTGTTTTAGAAGGCCAAAACTACTGGTCCTTGCTCATGAAGTGTTGACATTTGTAGGGTTACACACATTACCGCCTGTTTTCAAACATGTCAGTTGCTACAGGACATTAAATTAATATTGTATATTCTAAGATCAGAATGAGGAGAAACTTGGTGGGTGCATGTATGTTGATTCTTTATGGATATATATACTTTCTAATTTAGTAGGTCTTCAGAGTATGGTTCTGCAGTGGTATTCAGGATATTTACTAACTTCTTTCAGATATGGGACACAGCTGGACAAGAGAGGTTCAAAAGCTTGCGCACTCCATTCTATCGAGGGTCAGACATCTGTTTACTGACTTACGCAGTTGATGACCGTACCAGTTTTCGTAACCTTGCTTTGTGGAGAAATGAATTCCTGTATTACGCTGATGTAAAAGAGGGCATGACATTTCCATTTCTGGTCGTGGGTAACAAAGTGGATGTGAGTTCTGAGCAGCGTGAGGTTTCCTGTGAAGAGGCTCGTGCCTGGTGCATGGAGAATGGGAACCCTCCACATGTTGAGACCAGTGCCAAGGATGCAACCAATGTGGAGCAAGCTTTCTCATTGGCTGTGGAGAGTTGGGCACACCTGGAAGCCAAGTTGGATAGACCTTATATTGGTGATACAGTTGATCTGCGACGACAGCAGCCTGAACAGAGGTCATCCTGCTGCCTGTCTGTGGGTGGTAATACTGAATAGTGGTGACATGACTGACACATGTCCTTCAGAATCTGTTTGATGCTTCTTGTGGCTTTTATATTTAAGGCAGCAGGAAGTTGTTTATTTCTGAGAATTGTATTGTCTGGTGGTTAGGAATGTCTTGTATTTTATTGTATTGTATTGTATATGTAGTGAAGCTATCACATTGCACAGCATACAGTCATAGCTGTATCTCACAATGACAGCATATTCTATAGTAGACTGGTAATTCTTAATGAGAACTATATTATCAATGGCATCCCTACATAATGCATTGTAATTCTCAATAGCAATTCACCAAGATAGAGATAGAGAAATACAAATTATCTTTTTTTCTTCACTAAATTTACTTTTGCTGAGCCTTGTTTTGGTAGTCTCTTAGTGTTCTGATTTGTTGCAAAAGAGTATTTGTATTGCATATTGAACTATGATGCAAGAATTGTGTGTTTCTGTATCTTGAGCTATTGCCCGCCTGCATATGTGGTGGCTTCTCTTCTATAAAATAATAGATACTTGCTATGTAAGCTAGTCATATTTGTGGCACTGCTATTGGCCTTATATTTAAATGTTAACAAGTGAGACATTTCAAAGTATTCCCATCATGTATTAAGCACACACTTGATAATTCTAGTCTTGTGACTTCATGAAGTACCAATATATCAGTATTTTATTTTAAGTTCAATTTCAGGCTTCATGGTGTGATATAATTGTTGAAGTGTGCGTGTGCCTCATCCTTCATTGTATGTCTCAGGAATATTGCCTCTTTACAATGGCTACAGTGCTTCTCAGTGTAACACAAAATGTGTAGTTATTGTTCATGGACTTCATAGATCTGTGTGCAGTTCATTTGTTGCTATCATAAATATCATCATGCTTATACTGATCTTTATGACATGTGAAATGTTAAAAGTATATAATTTAAAATTTTCTGTAAGTCTAGTAGTCATAATTAATCTCATCCAGATGTCTTCTTTTATGAGGTTTAAAAATGAAACTCTCACATTTTTGGTGGGTTGCAAAGAACAGTATTTTCTTCCAGTGGGTTATAAAACAAAATTGGTCATTCTGCATTTGTGAATGAATTTCTTTTCAGACAAGAATCTGTTTTCTCAGTTTCACTGTTCTCTTCCTTCAGAGCACTGGTACTCATCTGTTTTTCAGTTACCATATAACTTTTATTGATGATTCATATGTTAAGAAAATATTCTAAGATGCTGCATGGATATGTCAAGAATGGTTGGTGGAGAATTAAATCTGTACAGTATTGGGGATTTTGTTGGATGCCCCTGTGGTACATTAATGGCTAATCTCCAGCTTGCTTAGGTCCTAATGTCTGGCATGTATGTGTATTAGAGGATCCCCATTTCTCAGGTTAGAGAAGGCATAAAAGAAATATATTAGCACCATTCCAGTCAGCCACCAGAATATGCAAGTAGATCCAGATCTGAAGTGTTTCTGTTTGAGTA
This sequence comes from Cryptotermes secundus, assembly GCF_002891405.2. Classification (NCBI taxonomy): domain Eukaryota; kingdom Metazoa; phylum Arthropoda; class Insecta; order Blattodea; family Kalotermitidae; genus Cryptotermes; species Cryptotermes secundus. Next base: position 215,127 of record NW_019731299.1, on the reverse strand, counting down.
TGTCTGACAGTGTCTGACACAATTTCCATAGTAATGAAGTAAACATATTTATTTAGGGAGGAATTATGATATTAATTCAGATATTTTAAACTGGGTCAACAATACCAATGGAAGAAACTTAATTCGTCTTCATTCATTGTTAAGATGTACAGTAAAGGAGAGTGAATGTGATAATTTGTATCCAGACAACACGGAAGAAAACAGGATACATTGCAAGAAATCCTTTTCAATGATTTGAATTTCATTAGATTTGATGTTATACCATAAACATAAAATTTCCTTTAAATCTATGGAAATGTCATGAGATTGATAATTTGGTATTTATTTTACTGCAAGTGGAGATTAAATACAAAGAATTAATGCTGTAAGCAAAGCATTTGTACAAGAAGAGTTGTGTTAATGTTATAGGTGCAGTTGGAATATTTCATGAGTCTTAAGTTTACATTTAAGAACTTATCAATGACTTATATTTTAAACAGTTTCATGATTTAATTTTTTGTTTTTATTTCTTTTATAAATATATTCATATGACAACCATTGGTATACAGTACACTTACTGTAGTACAATGTATAGTCTTCTGATATGTTGAATAAAATTATTCTTATTTTGTTGTCCATAACATACTTATAATAAGTTCAAACTGTTTTAATGGTAATGTTTGTATGATGGTAATATAACAGAGATTTTGGTAGCTTGATAACTAATAATGTAAGCCTCTTTAAGAAGGAAAAGTTCTTGCGCCCTTCCACAACTTTTAGATTGGCATATAGGTCCACCCTGTCAGAATACGAGTACATCAAACCTGAAGTCGAATAAGGTTAAGATAAAGTTGTCCCTGTGCTTAACTGGGTAAGCACTATGCCATGGAACCACATGGGAAAGTATAGTATAGCTCTATCATTCTTGACATCAGCACTAGATGGAGGTGAGTGATCATGTACATGCCCTGCCGCTTTATCCCCCCCCCAGGAAAAGGGTCCCTGGTAGCCATTGGATAGGAGGTTGGGTGGGCCCCAGAATCAGTCTGGATTATGCAGAGAAGAGAAAAATCTTGCACTTCCAGGAATCAAACATGGGCCATCCAGCCTCTAGCCCATCAGTATACTGACCGAGCTATCACAACTCCTGAATGAAGTCAACTAACAATAGAAACTAGAATATCAGTCATTTGATGTCCATTATTTGAGAGGTAGATTGGCTTATTATGGAAACTGTTTCCCACAGATTGTCATTGTTGCTAGAAAGTACTGAAACACGTGGTTGAGGCAAAGTGCCATGTGAGAACTGCAATCAGTTCAGTGTACTGTGAAAGCAAAAGTCATATTGCACTGATTACTGTTCCATATTTTCTATTTAAACCTTAGCTGACATTACACTGACGGTTAATAATCATAACATTTCTGCACATAAAATATTTATACAAGAACATTGGAAGTAGTAGAAAAAAACTGTAATTTTAAATGAAATGTCATGCTTGCTTAATATCCTATATGGCTAACGGGGATATAATTTTCCCAAGAAAATAACTGTGATGGATGTAAACAGTATTGATTTCATTTAAAAGATAAAGTTGTTCCTGTGTGTAACTAATTAGTATTACAACATGAAGACATATGGGGCAGTCGATGTATAGACCCATGTTTTCTTGATGTCGGCACTAGTTGGAGTGGTCACCATCACACCCCGGCTGCTTTACCCCTGGGGGAAGAGCCCCCAATACCCACTCATGTACAATGTAATATTCATGTATCAGCAGGGACACTGAAAAATGGCCTCACACATTTTTCAATTCAAATTCCACAATAGAGGCATATGTATAGCCAGATGTGGTCCATAAAACAGTTTTAAAAATTGCGGTGAATATTAAAAATCATGTCCCTTTTCATGACACAGTATTTCTATCCCCCCCCCTTTTTGCACAATTTTGTCTTTCTCAAATACTGGAAAATGGTGATGGTCCACTGGTTCCTACTGGTTTGCTCAAAGGTTTGTTATTCCATTCCCTATATATATTCTACTCTTTTCCTGCTTGGCTTACTGTTCTACCCTGAAGATGGAGACAGCAGGTTCCTTCAGAATGTTTTAACTGTCTACTGAACTACATGGCACATCCCAGAAGACCACAGTCTTAACTTTTACCACTGTGAGAACCCCCATATATCATGTCTTAGACATGTACACAAAAAGGTGCTTCGTGCCTTATTTATATTAACATGTGGTTAGTATCTGATAAATGCAGTAGATTTTTTCCTATAAATTTTCATTAATGTTGAACGAACTCTGCTTGAGATTTGTTCAAAGTTGTTACACAGTGGTGAGTTGTAACAGAATGTAATCTTATACTTGATGCATACTGCCATGTAATGTCACTTCAAATTCAGAGAATGCCCTCTGCCTTTGAAATTCATAGCATGGGCAAACTATATTTGGGAAAAACTTACTCTTTTCATGCAGAACTTGAATATCTAGCTTCAAATTACCATGTAGGTCCCCCATTTTTAATTGCTGGAAGGAACATATCATCTTTATGAATGAATAATTAAAATAATAAACTGTTCAACCATGAACTTTCTATAGTGTGCAGGATCATATACATGACAATGTGAAGTCACATTTGTTTGCATCATGAGCATTAGGTCTTATCTTGCTACGTCTGCTCTTGCAGCCAAATGTTTCATTCTGTTTCTTTAATAATTCTAACTTTCTGTTACTCATGACACTATAATGAAATGCACAAATGGAGTTTCAGAGACACTGTAGCATAATTAATGGATTTTGTAATTTGTCTGATATTAGTGCAATGTTGTTTGCGAAATGACATTTCTTTTAAAACCAGTTGGTAGATATGTGGATACCTGTGCCCATGTGACATGTCCATGACTAGCAAGACTGTCATATTCTGCAGTCATGAATACGTTGGTTCATCAAATCATTACTTTGTGGTTTTCACACTGTGTAGCTATTTATTTCCGTGTTAGCTAACAAAATTATTGAAGCATTTTACATTATTCAGTTACAATTGTGGTGTTAGTTTTGCTGTATACTTCGTGAATTTGTAGTTGTTCATACTCACACTTAATGTTTTTTAACATTATAAAGTAATCAGTTGATCTCAGAATGTGTCACATTAACAAACATCTAAGCCATCATAGGCTGTATGTGTTACATTACATTATCCATGTTTTTAAAAGATCATTTCAAATTTAGGCAGCATTTTTAATTTTAGTACAATACATCAGAATTGAGGACTGTCATGCTGTACACCCCCCACCCAAATTGGTTCCAGTTGTATGAGTCAGAATGTAAAACTTCAGTGTTGGGGTTAAGGCTGGCACAATTTCAGTACATATCCCCCATTTTTTAATTATATATTTCATTTTGTAATTATTCATGTTGACATTAAATGCTATTAAATATCATCTCATTGAACTAGGAACACTTGACTACCTGCAAGAGATTGCAACACCAGTTTCATGACATTGAAAGAGTGGTAAAGAATGTTTCATGTACTTTGTGTTATTTACTGTATATGAAGAATTAAAAAATTAAAAACTTCATATAGCAACTGTAAAGGAAATGTTAGAAGTTGTAACAAAGGCTATATAATTTCTGAAGAATTGTATGTGTGCTGAAAGTGAACTTTGGTATATAAAAATTGCTTGGATTTAAAAATGTGCGTTCTGAACATAACTTGCACAATATTCACATGACATATTTAATAGTCTATTGCCAAGAAAACAATATGTGAAGTACATTTTAACAGCAATAGTACTGTTAATTTTTCTCAGTTCTTTCACACTTTTATTGTATGTAATCTCATCATAAATGTTGTTATGTGTATATATTTAGAACACAGTTCTTTTCTTTTGTACAGATATGTATTTTATTGTATTTAAATGCAAATATGTTAATACATTTTTTATAAATGTAGTTTCTTTATTATATTAATAAATGTCCTTAACATGTTTATATAAATAATTAGTTTGTTCTTTCCTTTTACTTCACTAGACAATTTACATGGTCTTCTCCTTATGACATGGACTTCTGAACTAATCCCCAGCTGACATGGAAGGCTTATCTCCATAATAATGTTCTTCTGAAATGGTTGCTTCTTACAATATGACTTGTCTTCACAGCAGTTTATGTACCTAAATCTGTGGAACAGTGTACTGACTAGGGCAGAAACAGGCTTCACTTTGAAATCTAAAATATTCTATGTGGGTGCAATGAGCTGAGCACCAATACTTTTATTGCTTTCATATACACAACTGGAAGAAAATTCTGGGATAGTAAAATAATACATTCCTAATATACAATTTAATAACTGATTGTTTAGAATCTTAATTACATGAAAATAAGATTCTGACAGGTTTAATAACATAAGTTTTAATGGAATCTAATCTAATATCAAAATAACCATAATTTCAAAGGACACAGAATTGTACAGCAGAACTCCCACCTAGCATCTAGTTTGCACTCATCATGGAAGCAACTGTTCACTGAAAGGGACAAAAATCCTTTCACCGTATATCTAAAATCTATATGTTATTGAATATGTAACAATTCTGTACACTATGTGGTACATTTTATGATTTCAACATACCTGAAACATGAATATCCTATAAAATATGTTCTGTTCAGGCTGAGTATACAGTAAGACGGAAATGGGTGGATCTGAATATTGAAATTCAACTCCTATAGCTGCAAAGTACTGAAACAAAAACCAAGGCCCTTTACAGTTGGCACAAGGTCAAAATGCATAACAGTCCCATACATTTATAAGCTAGGTACTTCTTTAATCTCAATGCCCTAAGTATTTTCATTTAATTTCTGTAGTTACCTTTCTTATTAACATTTATGACTTGGTTTTCTGGCAGTATGATTCTACAGAATAACATGCTAAAGAATTTCACAGAGTATTACTTCTAGAACTTTTCTGTACCTTATGTCCCACACTTTTTTATTTTAACCTAATGATGCAATTATGGAAATCATGAAATGAATACCTCTGTGACTTGGGATCCTGTTCTCTGCTTTTGCATGAAGTTTGGTGCAACATTTTGTGACTGATCCATTTTAAATTGTGTATATATACGTGTAAAACAAAGAGATGCTTAACTGCCACTGCTTTTCAACTTTGCTTTAGAATATGCCACTAGGAAGGTCCACGAAAACCAGATGGTACTGAAATTAAATGGGACACATCAGCTACTGGTCTATGCTGATGATGTGAATTTACCTTAAGATAACAATGATACCACAAAGAAAAACACAGAAACTTTAACTGATGCTAGTAGAGAGAGTGGTCTAGAAGTAAACATGAAGAAAAGTAAGTTTATGTTGCTGTCTCATCCCCAGAATGCAGGGCAAAATCATGACATAAAGATAGCTAACAGAGCCTTTGAAAATGTGGCACAGTTCAAATATTTGGAAATGACAGTAACAAATCAAAACTTTATTCAGGAGGAAATAAAGAGGAGACTGAATTTGGGTAATTCTTGCTACCAATTGGTCCAGAACCTGTTGTCTTCTCGTCTATCTAAAAACATAAAAATTAGAACATACAAAAGTATAATTTTGCCTGTGGTTCTGTACAGATGTGAAACTTGGTGTATGACATTAAGGGAGGAACATATACTGAGGGTGTTTGAAAACACGGTGCTGTGAAGAATATTTGGACCAAAGAGAGACGTAGTGACAAGAGGTTGGAAAATATCCATGATAGGTGCTTCATAACTTGTATTCTTCATCAAGTGTAATTAGAACGATCAAATCATGGAGGATGAGATGGGCAGGGCATATAGCATGAATGGGGAGTAGAGGAATGCATATAGGATATTGGTGGTAAAACCAGAAGGAAAGAGACCACTAGGAAAACCAAGACATAAGTGGGTGGATAATATTAAAATGGATCCTACAGATACAGGTTGGGCAGTATAGAATGGATTAATCTGGCTCAGGGTAGGGACCCATGGAAAGGTCTTGTGAATACAGTAATGAACATTTGGGTTCCATAAAATGGGTAGTTCTTGACCAGCTGCACAACTGGCGACTATTCAAGGACCCAGTTCCATGAGTTTGTTAGTGTGCACACATGTTTATGCCTCTATAAAACATATGTGTCTAAATGTGTCATGCTCTTAAAATCTAAAGGTAAGGTAAATGTATCCCTGTTAACAGACCATGGAGGCCCAGAGGGTTGAGAGATGTTGAGGCTCCCTTATTTTCTAGACAATCAGCTCACAGATGGTGGTAAGGTTATCAGCCTTACACAATGTCCGCCCTTTACCCCCACGAAGATTCCTGGTACTCATTTCTGTTAGAAGCTAAGTCGACCCCATGGCTACAGTGCAGCTGGAAGAATTAGGTCAACTGAAAAATCCAATAACCTCTTCCTACTGGCTTGTAGCAAAGTGCTTTAACCAACTATGCTACCACATGCCCCCAAATGAAATATCTAAGCATTAGGAATTCATCATTTATTCAACTTTTTTTTCCTCCTTGGCACTACAGCCCCAGTGGGCCTAGGCCTACCTCCATGAACTTCTCCGTTCACTTCGGTTTTTGTAGATCTTACACATACAGTAGGACTCCTTGGGCGAGTGATCAGCTCGTCACAAGGCCTCTACCTGTAGACAAACACAGAAAAATGCACACAAACATCCATGCCCTGAGTGGGATTCAAACCCACGATCCTGGCTTCCAAGCGAGCGAAGACAGTGCATGCCTTAGACCGCTCGGCTACTGTGACCAGCTATTTATTCAACATACCCCAAAAAAATACATCTCCAGAGGTCTGAAGTAAGTTTCATGTGAATGAAAAATGTGATGTGTATTGCTAAGTGTAAAGAATTTGCTGTCAGGAAGTTCATAAGTATTGGAACAAATAAGCAACTTATGTGTGCTAAAAGTAGGTGTATCATATAGAATACAGAAGTTTACTTCAAAGCAAAGAAATAGATATATGAAGAAAGCAGTCTTCTGGGATTTGGCACCGTGTATATGTGGTGTTAACCGACGTTTCGGAGGAACGTATCGCCTCCATCTTCAGGATTGAAGAAAAAATATAAGAAATCCGCAAGTGAAGAGACCTTGAGAACTGGTAAAAGCAGACCAGTGTGTGTGTGTGTGTGTGTGTCAAAATCCTGCACCAAATCATAATGCAACAATTGTTTGTAAATCTTTTAAAAGTCTGAAGTTAAAAATTTTTGAAAATGGGTTTCATGATGGAATTGAGAAAATGAAATCTAAAAACAAATACTACCACTCAGTGCACAGCCTATCACTCCCCCACAAAAAGTAAAACCTAAAACACATAAAACCACCATTTTACCGTGTTTTGAATGAATAACACTTTCTTGCACATCAGTGTGTGCAAATAAGTAAAAGAGGTAAACCTGTCTACTTAAGCACTATGCCATGAAGGCATATTGTGGAGTGGGTGTATAGATCCATTTATTCTTGACCTCAGCACCCCCAGTACCCATGGGATGAGGGGGCCCAGAACCTGTCTGGACAACATGAAGAAGAGAAAAATCTTGCACCTATCAGGCCTCAAACTCTGTCCTCTCAGCCATCCAACCTGTACCCAGCTCCCAGGGGAGAAAATATTGAAGATATCTGCAGACAAAATCTGTTATGTAAAGAAGGTGAACTAATATGAGACTGGAGAAAATTACACAAGGAAAATTTTCATAATTTGTACTCTTCGGCTTGTGTTATTTGGTTGGAGAAATGAAGTTGAGATGAGTGCCATACAGAGTACAGAAAGGCACATAAATTTAAGAGTCTGGTGAAAACCTCATGAAAGATGAACTCTTGGGAAACTAAACTGTAGAGAGTACAATATATATCACCCACATGCACAGTGAAAATCCCATTCAAGGTTTCTTTTAAGAAGCAATGGATTTGAACACTAAACTGGGGAAAATGTACAATGAAGGAAATTTTTACTCATGGTCTATGAAAGTGAACATTAAATGGGAGGAAACGTTAAATTTATTAATATTAAATGGGATATCCACTGTGCGTATGCACTCATGTGCATTTGTGTATGTATATATAAACATTCCTTACTGTGTGACGAGTCAAGTGCTGGGTCACAGATAAAGTGATAAAAGACAGAGACTGATGTGATGTCCAGTCAGGATTATCACATGCCTCTAGCAAAAGTGACAGATAAGCATTGAGCAATGGTAGATGTATGTTACAAAACCTGGCAGAATGTGTACAGGCTTTGTATGTATTGGAGAGACCCTGTACCAACCAGCAATATCTTTCAACAATAATCCCAACTCTACATATTTTATGTGACATGTTGTATTATAAACATGTTTAACATGAACATTTTAACTGATTTTCTTTCTATACATGGTAATCATGTTAACACTGGTCAACTGCTGCTTTAATGTTATGATCAAGAGGGCTCTAGTTAAACTAAACAGGGCACCAGACCTCACATTCTACACAAGCAATGATTTTATCACCTACAACATTAACCTTTAAATGGTTGTTGGGTGAGCTGGAAGGTGTTTATTTAAATGTCTGTTGCTGTTGCACCATTTAAATAATTGTAAGCATTTTATTAAAAATGCTGTATCTAATAAAATTTTTATGGTAAAGGAATGGTATTAACTTTGCTTTCATCAACAAAGAACACAGTGTCACACATTATAACATAAGTTTTGAAAACGTTTAGACAAAAAAGTTATACTCTTAATTTTCTTATGGGTACTGTACAAAAGCTTTTACTGCTTCTTCACAGTGGTTCTGCATTATAAAATCATTCCTGCTTATAAAATCTGACATACTTATACAGTATCTGGTGTAATCAAGCAGGTGGAAACACAAACAACCGAGGTTTGTTTTTCTGATTGTAACTTTGAGATCTCTGCTACACTCTCCAGATATTCGAGTCTGTTGACTAAAGGGAAAGAAAAGTGAAAGTATGGGAATTCGAGAGAGAGACTAGAGAGAAAATTCTTTGTTTTGTACAATAGTCCCTGGCTCTTCCATTGAAGCTGCAAAATAATAATATCCTTTCTATGGTCACAATCAAAAGCTTGCATCAAAATTGAAAAGCAGCTGAACTGCAAGAAATGTGTTGTGGGGCTGTGCATACTCAGGTGCTTTGAGGAGTACCACACAAAGGCAAGATTCTGTTAGATGGCCGAGGGGGAGAAGCCTATATATACATCAAGCATATAAAAAATAGTATGTACATTAAATTTTATTATATTTAAAAATAATTATTTCAGATTGTTTGCGCGCTTCTAATAAATGCCCAAATATGTGTACTTCGGCCACAAGGAACATACCTTTCGGTGTACCAATATGTGAACTTCAAACATAAAAGGTTAAGATGGGCGTGAAACTTTGACACAGTGATCACCACTATTTTTGTAAACCACAAATCATTGTAAACTGATTAGCATAAAGCTGGCACCTCTGCAACATGTTCTAGCATTAAACACAATTACTGCTCCAAATTTTACCAAAATGACTGGTCTCATTCTTACTACACAAGCTTCTAAGCATAAACATCAGTATTTTGTTCCTAATCCAGTCCCAAGGTGGGTGAGATTTATTGGTAATAAAATCCACTAATTCTTATTACCATGAGTTGACAACATACTACATCATGAACCTATACCAGTTTTCTATAAAGTGTGCCTTAGCAGTCAGTAACATGGGTATCTGAACTGATACGAAGTATTATATTTCATTCGATTACAATATGTCATCAAGATTACAGCCAAATCAGTCACTCAACAGGTAAACAAATTAGTATTCATGAACACATTTACTCAGTACTTTGGTAAATATTTCAATCTGATACAAATAAGTGCGCAATTGAAGTTATTACATATGAAGGAACATCATAATTTATATCAGTCACCTCATTTCTTAGGACAGTGAGATCTACAAGGCTTAAATGGAACAGGCAAGTGGCAAGAATGGGGGAGACAAGGAAGCCATATATATTTTTGATGATGAAACCTGTTGGGATATATCCATTCGGAACACCAAGGAGGAGATGGAAGGATATTAAGTAAGCTGTAAGAAGAGGAGGTGGATGGAACTGGTACAGGACCATGGGTTTTGGTATTATTGGTGTTGAACTTTTAGCACTACTTAGTAACTGATCTACTGGAAAAAGAACAGAATGTCAATGAGATTCTGATAGTTGTTGTGATGAGACAGAAACAAAATGGAAGAAGTTATATAAGAACAGAAAGTATGATCATGTATGGGCAAGGCTTTCTAGTTGAAACTCTCTTTCATCCTCCAGAAACATTTGAAACTACATGAAAAAGTACTTCTTCGAAACAGTGATATCTGTGCCAACAGCACTATAATTTTCTGAATGTAAACAATAAAATGCTTTTGTTGGGGGGAAAAATGAGAATGTATGATTTAACACTCCATAGTTTACAGATACTATGTGCTCTTTTTTTGCTCTGGATATTTTGATGCCTGCAGAAAGCACACACCAGTGACTAGAGGAACCACAACCCAACACTAGCACTACTGAAATGAACACAGAGTTTAAAGAAGGAAATGTACTAGAAAGTTAAATTTTATGGGTTTCTAATTTATGTTAAAAAAAAAGTAAAGGTATCCCTGTAACAGGCCGTGGGGGCCCACAGGGTTGTGTGATGTTGAGGTTCCCACATTTTCTAGACAATTGGCTCATAGATGGCAGTAAGGTCGTCAGCCTTATGCGCTGGCCACCCTTTACCACCAAGAATATTCCTGGTACTCATTTCTGTTCGACCCCAGGGCCATAGTGCAGCTGGAAGTATTAGGTATATTAAAAAAAATCCACCTCATCGGGATTTCATCCTGTGACCTTCCGGCCTGTAGCAAAGTGCCTCAACCAACTATGATACTGCATGCCCCTGCTAATTTATGTACATAATTTAATAGCAATCAACTGAAAACATACCTAACACACTGATATTTTCAAAATAAACATCCTTCAAAGCATAATCAGACTTAACTTTCTGGACTGTGTGTGAAGTGTGAACACTTTGAAGGTTATCACTTCCTACCTCTTCTTTCTGTTATGCCATTAAATAAAATCGTTTTACTTCAGAAACCTAAAAGGAGGAAAGACATTAAGAAAATTATCTTTATCCATTTGCATATATAAACAGAGGGATCAGCATTCTTTATCGACTGAGAGCTGCACAAGATACAGAAACTATGAAGCGTAACTCCATCTGAACCTTTCTATCAGTATTATCGAGCTGGTATCACAAATTCATTCCTGCACTCTCTTTGTGAGGATATACACATGAGATAAAACCTCCTGAGTCTAAGAACTTCTGAGCACTCTACATATGGAGCTCTCTCTTCTTTCCAACATCAAGTTTACATACAACATTAAAATAATACTTGGAACATAATGTATTCTTTAATTTTAATACTAAGTATTTCAAATAGATGTGAAGAGTAAAATCCAATGGCTGAAATAACTGTGACAAGAAAACTTATAAAATATTCTTTCATTTATAATAATCATCACTTTGCCCTGCTCAAACCACAATACACAGACTTCAAAATTCAATTATTCTACAACTGAAGCCAATGTGTTGGATTCCTTAATACAGACATAGTTAGGTTCTTCTTTACCTCCAGAAATGGATACACTATTAATAAGAAAGCAGCCAAAACTACACAGATGAGCGTAATTTTCGAACTGGTCTTCTGTTCAAAACAGTTAGGGATCCATAAACTACAGGCCACCATCAATAATTCTTCTTCTTCTCACAATTTCAATTACAGGCTTACATATATCACAGATCATAACTACATAAATATATCTGCTTCTGACACATGCAGGAAAATATTTCAAAATCCATACGGATACAGCTACCATAAATAATGATACCATAAAAATGTTTTGAATACTGAGGTCCCCAAATTCCAAACATTTTCCAATTTAGTAAATACTTGAGGACAATTATTACATCACAAGTATGAAAACATCAGGAAGCAAGAGGACAAATAATTTTAAATTACAAACCACAAGAAAAGATGGAAATTGGAAGACCGGTAAAAGAACAGACTGAATAAACAAAGAGTTTAAAGGGTAAAGAACACGCTACTGGGCCTAATCCATAAAGTGGTGGTTTTATTGGCGATGACAGTGATGATGATGATTAATTATTGAGGACCAATAAGTATGTAAAATCACAAGCAATGAATACTCATCCAGGAATATACCTTACCCTTTTGTGACAATCCTCATCAAGTGACACTGCTCAATACTCTTTTCTCAAAAAAAATCTATCAGAACAGATGTTATAAGCATACTGACAGTGAAGCTTTCCATTATACACCTAAAAATTAAGTAACACTGTAAACAGAATGAATGCAGACAGCAGTCAAGTAGTTAGCACTCCTGTTTTGTATTTGTGAGGTCACAGGTTTGAATCAAGGTCTAAAAACTTGAAATCCTTCCTGAGGTGTATTAGAGCCAAATTCTGGGGCCATATCTTTACCCACCCTTCCAAATTCTTTTCAATTCATCATTCACACAAACATCCTACCATTCAACATTAATAACCTAAGCAGTTTAAAAATAACTGCTAAATTAGCAAAGAATCATTCCTTCAATCAATCAATACTGTGATGATGAGGTTTCCTTATAATTTATATATAACAGAGAGAGCAGACACATTTATATTCTCAAAAAGTAAAACTCCCTAATTTAAAAATTCTCTTGAAACATTTACGTAAAAATAAAAGTAAACTATACCGTCGTAAACATATTTCTTAATTGTGACACGTAACTGCTGGGATGTCCAGTTTCAGGACATGTGACAGCCACTTATGGTGTTGCTTGGCAAGTCGCTGCTGGTGTAATTCATCTGGCCGACAGTTGCTGATCAGCTTCACTTCATGCCATATCATGGCTCCTTGGAGATTACACAAATATCTGTCCAAAGCAGCAAGCTCCTCAGAACTAAGCTTCTGGTCTTTTTCCAATGGAACACCATCCACATTCATGTGGTTGCTAGGCTTGTCCTTGTTCAGGGCAGACACTCCTTCACTAGACTTCTCAGCACATCTGTTCCTTATTGCAGACACTTTACTACACCTACAGCCCCCGATACCATTCATGTCTGCTCTCCTAGAAGTCAGAAACTTCTTGAAAGACATGAGCAAATACCTGCGATGGCACCATAGTGCTTCATGCCCTGCAAACCTCAGAATAAGATCTGTATTCAAAAGAAGTTCAGAAGCAATCAATCCCACAGCCTTAATTAGAGCAGACTGCACAGTATCAATAGTGTCCTCACTCCAACTGCAGGACAGGAACTGCAGTATTGACTTTCGTGCCTTCTCTGTGACATCATCACTGACAAACTGCTTGAGCTCCAGCAAATGGTTCAACAGAAACTGTCGGTACTGCAGCCCACTATGGTCTGACACATGACTCGACACCCATGCTTCAGAGGAACTCCATTCTTTTAGGAGAGGAGCACTAGCAAAGGAAGCAAGGTGAGTCAGACACCACATTCTATGACTCCATGCATGGTAATTGTTGGGGTAGCGATCAGCTGCATATTGTGATACTTGCAGCTCCTTTTCTAGCAGCTCATCCTTATCTGCATCAGCTGTAAAATAAAATACTTCCTCTCAAACACTTCATAATTACATAAACCAGGAAGTTTCAGATTTGTTGTCTAGATTCAAAATAGGATTGATAGAGAAGGCTGTGGAAATAATACATGAGTCAATGGCACTAAGAGTTCTTCTTGTGTTAAATGTGAAGATTATGCAAATGCTCATCTTAGAACCTGAAAAAATTGAAATTTTGGCCCAGACTTTTGCAATATGTGGCATCTGTCTCCAATCAACATAACAGTCCAGTTTCCACACAGTCCTGACACTGACAGTGCCATTAAATAATCAATAAATAACAATGGCAGTTTTAAAGCCAAGCATGGTATAACTCTCTGGCAAATCAACATGACGCCCTGAATATATTACCAAATTTTCTATAGAAGCTTACTGCTGAAAGTATTAAAATACAGTCAGCTTTCAGGTTTCAGGGCTTCTGACTCTCCCAAAATCATCTATTCATTTTTATTCTACAGTGCAACTCTTTCAGAGCTATCTTGAGGCCATTGGGCTCCTCAGGCAGAAGAGACAATCCACACATCAACTTCAGCTGCAGAGATTCATAATGGTAGCAGTCTCAGCAAACCAGCAGCCTGTACATGTCACATTTGACCTCAATATTACCCCAGTAAACTGGTGAACAGCAACAGCGACATAAATTATGTCAGTGTGTTCTAGCTGACCATATACTGCGCACAGCTACACATTAAACATTCAATGAGGTATGTTATTATCGTGTTGAAATACAACATGCAAAACACAAATCTGCAACAAGTGTTCATGTATGATGCCTGCGTGAAAAGTGTATGTGCAATAAAAGTAAGAAAATTCACGTGTAAATTGCATGTGATGTCACAGTTCCAAACAGAAAACAATTCATAGCATTGTAAATAAACTAATTAAAGTTATCAGTGAACAATATGAAAAAACCAAATCAAAATGCAACATGCTCACTGAAGATAAACCAGATGAAATTGGTGCTAGACTTCAACATTCTCCTCAAAAATTCCTTACTGCCTTGCATGAAATGCCAGGTTTTCAAAAGCATCAGCACGAACTGCCATAAATTCCTGAAACTGATGCCATATAAGACAAAAGTGGTCAGACACAACATAACATATAAGCTTAGTGACTTATCGGAATGGTTCTGAAGAGAAACTGCAATGTGTACAGGCTCTTGGTTTGTTGAGTCTGAATCTTATAATCCAAGTCGACACAAAGGTCATCTGTCTCTCCAACCTGAGCAATTATGACGAAGCTCTCAGACAACTGTACCATAGTTCGCAATACAAAGTGTAAACCGGCATCTGCCACATCAAGACAAAGGACGCAAATTAAGACTCACTGAAAGTCCTCTACAGTAAGTACTGGGAATTAATCTGCATTTTTACAGACTTAAATTTAGAGTTACTGAATTGAACAAAAGATTCTCATTTCATCTGCGTTTACATGTAACAAGATCACTAAAAATAGTAGTAACAACACTACGCACCTAGCAACAGCCTTTTGACCACCCACTTACGGTGAGCAAATGCCTCAGCACATTTTGGCTTTCGAGACAACAGTACAGCTGTGAAGTGAAGCTCTCCTTGCATGTCCAGTCTGCTGGCTTGTAGCAGCTCTCGGCGCATATTCCAGAAAGTTGTCACATCAGGATTGAGCAAGAGGGCACCTGACAGCAAACGTGCCAACAATGCAGGATCTGAAGCAAACAAACCTTAATCTCATCTTAAAAACAGCAAAGTAGCAATAGTGGTTCATATTGTTCAGTCATACTGCAGACCAAGTCACAAAATGATACAAAATTACAAAGTTCTAATTTATGACAATTTATAATTTACAAGGGTTGGATAAAAAGTAGTGGAAACACTGCTGTAACATGAAAGATGTGTTTCAGGTGGCACTAGCGCCATCTGTAGCTGATAGCAGAAGTTCAGTTGAAATAGCGCAGTGAGTGGCTCTGGTTGTTTCACTGAGTTGCATTCTGCATCGTCTTGAAGTGCAGGAGCCCAGTTCAAGCACACTAACATGTTTACGAAACAAGAACGCTCCTGAATAAAAACTGAAGTTGTACGAGGTCATAGTGCACAAAACTGTTATCAGGGACTGCAAGAAGAATGTGGTGATGCTGCTTTGCCATATCACACAGTGGCACGGTGGGGGAAACTGTTCCATGAAGGGAGGGATGCCCTTCAGGACAGCCATTGTTTAGGATGACCCAATGATGACAACCAGTCAATTCAGATTCTTGCTTCTTTGCTGGATGTCAATCATCGATGGGCTGCATGGGAGTTAGCTGCTGAGGTAGGCGTATGTCACAAAACTGTGCTCCACATTCTGCACAATATTCTTGGATACCACAAAATTGCAACACGTTGGGTACCCCATACAATGTCCGAGGTGCAACAGTGGTAACATTATGCAATTGCACAGGACTTCTTGGACCAGTACCAGAGGGAAGATGATGACTTCCTTAGAAGGATCGTCATTCTGGACGAAACTTGGGCTTGCTCATATGAACTGCACTTGATGCAACAATCAAATGAATGGAAGCATCCTGGCTCTCCTCGTTCAAAGAAAGTGTGCCTATGGCAGAGTATTAAATAGCTTGACACATGAATAATACACCCCTCTGATAGGATGATAAATGTGTTGAAGGTACATGAAGGTGGTCATTCCTTCTGGTACCAATCACATATAGAGAGTTATTGGTTTGAAACTTATCAAAATTATTAACATAAGTATATCATCAGTGAGAGCAAATATACACATGGGATTGGCAGTATGTCAAGCTTTTTAAATAAGCCTCTACATGTATGAGTTGGGCCCACTCCCATCATTATTCTTATTATTATTTTCTTTTGTATAACAAAGACCTTATGACTGTCTGATGTATTTCCCCAATATATTATTCCATATTTCATCAATGAATGATAATATGCATAATATACAGCTTTAAGACTATTTATATTTAATATATAGGATAATTTACGCATTAGAAAACCAACTGTGCTCAACCTGTGAAGCAAAGAATCAATATGTCCCTTACAAGTCAGATGATTGTCCGGCTGCAAACCGATAAATTTTATCGTTTCTACTTCTTTCAGATTTTTGTTAAAAAAAATGTACAGAGGGTAGCTCGTGGCTGCTGTTGAGGTGAATAATTAATAATTCAGCACTACGCCATGAAGACGTATGGTAGAGCGGATGTATAGACCCACATTTTCTTGACCTTAGCACTAGCTGGGGGTAAGTGGTCAGTTTCACACTCCCAGCTGCTTTACCCCCAGGGAAAGAGCCCCCAATACCCATTGGACAGGAACTTGGGTAGGCCCAAGATCCAGTCTGCAGAACATGGAGACGTCAATATACTTGTTCCCACCAGGACTTGAACTCCAATCCCTTGGTCATCCAGCCCATAGCCAGTCACTATACTGACTGCACTATTCCAAATCCTCGTCATAATTCAAATGTTGATTTATCAGTCTTCAACTTGAAGGATTTTCATATAGTGCTGCTGCTCTGTGAAGTGGCATGCAAAACTACCCAATCCACCAGAATCATAACAGGGGGCAATGTCTTCATGAATTACCATGTAAGTATAATATGTCTCTTTCACTCCTTCTGTCCATGGGGGAAAAGACATGGCCCTAGAAATCATTATCTTAAAATATAAATATTTATGTATATAATATTATATTTAAGCATCATGTTGCACCTTATACAATATATGATATAACTCCGTCCTAAGTGCAAACTATATTTATAGGAAGAAAGCAGTCTTCTGGGATTTGGCACCGTGTATATGTGGTGTTAACAGATGTTTCGGAGGAACGTATCGCCTCCATCTTCAGGGTAGGTCTGTAGTGCTGCAGCAGCTTCTTCTTGTTTCTAGTACTGTATAGGTGTTATTCTGTGTAGTCTTCTTTACTACGTAGTAAAGATAACCAGCGGCACACACACACAAGAAGACTACACAGAATAACACCTATACAATACTAGAAACAAGAAGCCGCTGCAGCACTATAGACATCGGGCGAGTAACCCTAACATTCTTAAAATTTAAAATTTAGAGAAAAAATTTTTAAAGGATTTTAAATTAGAACCGAAGATTTTATAAGTGCTAATCAAGAAGACATATGTTTTTAAATTTTAAATGTTATAAATAAGTGCAGTGTAACAGATACGTGAGTGTATACACCTGATGATGGCCGTTTGGGGCCGAAACATGTAGTGTATAAAGAAGAACAAAACGAAAGACCTATATATATAGTTTGCATTTATGTATATCTTTGATTGTAACAGATTAAGCAGTAGAATGCAAAGGTTTGTGAAGAAGTAGCTAGTGTTATAAACTGTGACTGTGGAGAAAGAAAAAGGAACTGCTCTATTGAGAAAATCCTTGTTTTCATCTCAATCCTTGAATTGTTTCCAAATATTTATATACTCATTTATATATTCATTCATCAGTAATCTGTCAGACGACAGGTCCACAGTCTCTTCCAAAACAGTTCCTCCACTTAATGCGACCTTCTGTTTTTGGAAAGAGACTCATCCCCTCACTTGGAGGATTCGTGTATATATATATACAAAAAATTAACACTCGTCTCATAGTTGCCTTTCATTAAAATCTTGTGACACACGGTTTTTCATGTTTTCTGAAAAAAGGGGCCATCTCACATTTGAGATCCCCCTAAATTGTCAACTGACTAACTACACAGAGATTAGCCAATCTTGAGAAGCTGCCAGTTCCACAGCTACTCAAGAGTTTCCCATGGAGCTCAAAAGTTCACTACCATGTTTACAAGAGCCTTCCACCAGTCCCTATCCTGAGCCATATACATCCAGTTCATATCACCCCATCCCAACCCTCTAAAATCCATTTTAATACTATCCCCACACCTATGTCTGTCTTCCTAGTGGTCTCTTTCCTTCTGGCTTTTCTTCCAAAATCCTACGTGATTCTCTTCTTTCCCCATGCATGCTACATGCTACAATACAGTTGGCGAAGAATACAAGTTATGAAGCTCCTCACTATGCATTTTTCTCCAACCTCCTCTTGCTAAAATTCATCTTCAGTCCAAATATTCTCCTCAGCATCTTGTTCTCTAACACTCTCAGTTTATGTTCCTTCCTTAATGTCAAGAGGCCACGTTTCACACTTACACAAAACAACTGGCTAAACTATAGTTTTGTATATTGTCATTTTTATGTTTTTAGGCAACAAACAAGAAGACAAAAGATTCTGTACTAAATGGCAGCAAGCACTACCCAAATTCAATCTTCTCTTAATTTCCTCCTGAATCAAATTTTGATTTCTTATTGTCATTTTTAAACATTTGAACTGTACCACATTTTCCAAGGATCTATTAGCTAACCATTTAACCAAAAAATCAACCATTGTCAGATGTCCACCACTTATTATTCAATATATTTGCAGCTACCCTCCATATCTGTAGGCCATCTCCTCCATCTGTGACCTGAGGACATGCCGTGCCGTGCTGTGCCATGCCATGGTGACAATGGACCACATAACACAGGTCAGTAATGTAAGTACTGAATACTAACATGTGAGCAACCCCAAGCACTCAGACCACTAAAGGATCCACTGTGCATCCATGTTTTCACCAGGGCCCTTCAAAAGAGCCTGTCCTCAATGCCAGAATCACAACCTGTTTGCCATACAGTAATATTCCCTTAAATAGTTTTTTTGTTATCAAAAATGCATTTTTTCCTGAAAGCTATGATTTCAGTAACCTCTGAACAATTCCATCACATTGCTACAGGAGTTAAACCAACTTCATGGAGGCTGAGTGCTTCTAGCACTTATGGTTTGCCAACAACTCAAAAAAATTCCCACCATTTCATGGAAACAAAAGAACATTACTGTGTTCATAAATCCTACTGGTCCCTATCCTGGGACAGAAGAATCCAGTCCATGCTGTCCTACCCTATTAGGTGGTATTTAAAATATTAAATTTGTAAAAATATATTTTATTATGCAGCTGCACAAATTAACAGCATTCTTTACATAAATATTGGTCTTTTCATGACCATGTCTATTTTCTAATTTAATTTAATAACAAAAACACTTCTTTTAAAAGTAATTTCTCTCATTACTTGGATATGAGGAAAAGCATGTTAAACCCGTTAACTGTTCTCTAAACATATCCCAGCTCACAGTCCATACATTCTATCCAATCTGCAAATATCAATAACACATTTAAGCTAATATAACCAGCCGCTTTATAAATAATCCATATATTATTGCAGGCAGGATCCTAACTTTTGGGACAGTATGGCTAAGAAGGAGTGACTAACCTTCCCTACGATTCCGCAGATGCCGGGCATCCATGAGACGACGGTACGTGTAGCAGTAAACATGGCGGACACACCATGACTCCAGCCCCAGGCAATGCTCAACATGTAGTACAGGTGACTTGTTGTGGTTCACAGTCACAGGCACAATATCAAACTCTTTCCTACAACACAAACGCACAACACACATTTCGGTTTAGTTCTGAAGTAAAAAACAATGCTTATGATTTATGTTCTCTATGCAGTATCCAAACCAACAGCTTAAAAACTCTCATCAAGTAGCGACATTTGAGAAATGAGAAAGCACTGAGGTCCCTCATTTCATAACCATTAAAGCTGTATCACGGGGAGTATTGTGCTCTGGGATGTGACGCCATGTAGTCATATAGAAGTTTGCTGATGTTTCAGAAGAACACATGGTTAAAGAGTAGGCCAAGCAAATAGCTAGCAAGTGGCAGGCAGCAAGTAGAGCTAAATAAACTTTCCTAAGCAAGGCAGCATCTTCCTCAGATATGTCAGTGAACTTCTGCCAGACTACAGTGTCACATCTCACAAGACAGTATTCTTTACAATCAACTCTGTAAGAACTCTGTATATGTCACTGGGTCCAGAAGGAATGACCACCTTCATATACCTTCAACACATTTATCATCCTATCAGAGGGGGGTGTATTATTCAGGCGTCAAGCTATTTACTACTTTTCTGTCAAATATCACAGTTTTAAAAAATGATAAAAAGCAATTTAGGTTTGGTTAGACTTGAAACGATTCTGACGATGGTGTATACTGTACTTCTTTTGGCTTATTTTGGACTTCATCCATCATCTAGTATGTAAAAGACGAAAGACCACGACGTTTCGGAGACTGGATCTGTCTCCGTCTTCAGGTGGGTATGGAAAGATAAACCTACGCAGTTGGGCCCATTAGAAAGAGCTAGTCGCAATCACCCAATCCCCAATCACTGGGTGATTGAGACTCGCTCTTTCTAACGGGCCCAACTGAGTAGGTTTATCTTTCCCTACCCACCTGAAGACGGAGACAGATCCAGTCTCCGAAACGTCGTCTTTCGTCTTTTACATACTAGACGATGGATGAAGTCCAAAATAAGCCAAAAGAAGTACAATTTAGGTTTGTTTTATGAAATTATTTGCAAAGTAACTCATTTTACTCTATTGATGAATTTATCAAGCATACAAGGGGCTCAAAAGTTAAGAGTAAATAAATGGTCTGTGTGCGTGAATTTGTTGTAAGTGTAGTAATATGTAAGATGTCTGTTTGTATTATGAATTTTAATATTTTATAATGTAACTGTTTCGATGATATGGCTTGCCAGAGAGAGAGAGTGCGTGCGTGTGCGTGTGTGTGTGGAATGTCAAGGTGTGAATCTGACAGTGGTTTTTCCATGACCTATGTGTGTTGTCCTGACAACTTGAGCTATCTGTGAGGCCTGATTACATATTTTATTGGACCAATCAATAGTTGGATAAGTATTTTAACTGATTTGTGCTCTTTGAAACTTGACGACTATAAAAGCATGCAGGAATATGTTAATGCCTTCATGTCAATAAATCTCAGATTAGTCTCAATGGACAAAAAAATAGAAGATGAGCTATTAGCTGCATTAATGTTAAAGGGTTTAACTAAAGAGTATTATCCCATGCATATGGCGCTTGAAAACTCCAACGTAACTCTGACTAGTGAGCTCATTAAATCTAAGCTATTGCAAGACACTGAATTTGGTAAAAATGCAAATTCAGATTCAGCCTTTCTGTCCACAGATAAGTTTAAACGTAAACCACCAAACTGTCAAATTTGTGGTAAGCTAGGCCATATAAATAAAAACTGTTGGTTCAAAGATAAGGATAAGGCAAACAATAATAATCATAACAATCAGCATAAGCAAAAATTTAAGAGCAACCAGTCTTCTAAATCAGTTAATAGTACTGATGAAAATAAAGAAGGATCCGATCATAGGTGTAATGAAAATAAATGGAAAAATAAGACCAGTAAAAGATCCATGTATATGGTATCTGCCCATCATGTTAAAGTTAAGGATGACACTTGGGTAATAGACTCTGGTGCTTCACACCATATGACTGGAAATAAGACTATTTTGCAAAATTATGAAACACATGATTCTAAAGAACATGAAATAACCCTTGCTGATGATAACATGTTAACCAGTGCAGGTTTTGGTGATGTAAAACTTATGAATGACAATTATAGCCATATCTCAGAAGTATTGCATGTACAGGGATTGTCTACAAATTTGTTTTCTGTAAACTAAATTGTAAATAAGGGTACAATTGTGTTATTCACCAAAGACTGTTGCAACTTATATGATTCTGATGATTTTGAGGTAAGAGGCAAAGTTCTTGCCAAAGCATATCCCGAAAATGGGATTTATTGTTTAAATACCAAAGCTAACATGACCCAATCTGCAAATATAGCAACTAAAGATAAGTTTAATACCAAAGAGAAAAATGTGAAAAATCTTGTATTAATATTGTAAAGAATGAACAAGTTGCAAGTACCCTGCAAGTTGATGAACAACTGTTGTGGCATAGGCGTTTGGGGCATTTAAATAGGGTTAGCATGCGGTTGCTAAAAAAGGGTTTAGCTAGTGGCATCAACTTTCAAGAAGAAGATCAGTCAAAGAAATGTGTTCCATGTCTGGAAGGCAAAATGACAAAGAAGCCTTTCCTACAATCAAAGAACAAACGGTCAAAAATAATACTTGATCTATTACATTTAGATCTGGTTGGGCCATTTGAAGTACCCTCTTATGGGAATGCTATATATTTTTTGACTATCGTGGATGATCATAGTAGAAAAATCTTCATTCGTTTCTTGAAACAAAAAGGTGACACATCTGAAGCCTTTAAAGAATTTATGAAAATGATTGAGACAGAAACTGGATTGACAATAAAAGCTGTTCGTTCTGATAATGGTGTTGAATTTTGCGGCAAATTATTCAATGACATGTTAAAACAAAAGGGAATCAAAAGGGAATTCTCTGTGCCGTATATTCCACAACAAAATGGAACTGCTGAAAGAGCTAATCGCAGCATTTTGGAAAAAACAAGATGTATATTGTATGATTCCAGCTGCAACAAAAGATACTGGGCTGAAGCAGCTCAAACAGCCGTGTATCTTTTAAACAGATCACCTCATTAGAAACTAAAGAATCAATTGCCTGAAGAAATATGGACAGGAGAAAAAATTGATCTCCCATATAAAAATTTTTGGATGTCCAGCGTATGCACATATACCATCACACCAAAAATTGGATGCTGTAAGCAAGAAATATATTTTTATGGGATATAGTGAGGAAAGTAAAGCTTATCGGTTATCAGATCCCCACAATCCGTCTCAAATAATTGTGGCAAGAGATGTGGAATTTCTGGAAGAAGAAATAACAAACAAGAAAGAAAGTGAGAAAGGATTTCAGCTTAAAGACATTCTTCCAATGTCATTAAGTTTCTACCTTGACTCACAAGATGAAACAATGATTCCGCAAGAACAAAACCCTGAAGAACAAACACAAGTAGAAGATGAAGGAAATGAAGTTCCATTAGAGCCAGATGGTTTAGAACAATTACAAGGAAACTTGGAAGAAAGAAGATATCCACTTCGAAACAGGAAACAGAAAGAATTTCCAGATTTTGTTAGCTACTTAGCCATGCATAAAGATGAGGAGTCAGGACCAGTCATATATGAAGAGGCACTGTCAAGCTCCGATAAATCTAAATGGGAAGAAGTCATTAAGAAGGAATTAAAGGCCTTTCAAATGAACAAAGCATGGACAATAGCGGATAGATAGTCAAATAAGCCAGTAGTGAAATCAAAATTGGTCTTCAAAATTAAACGAGATGCTGAAGGAAATGTCACATGTCATAGAGCACATTTAGTGGTGAAAGGTTGTAGCCAAACAGAAGGAATAGACTATTTCGAAACTTTTGCTCCAGTGGTGAAACATTCTTCAATGCGATTGTTATCTGCTTTAGCTGCAAAGCATGATTGGAACACTGACCACCTTGATGTCTGTACCGCATTTTTAAACGGAGATCTTGAAGAAGTTATATATATGGAGCTTCCTGAAGGATATGACATTAAGGGGGAGTCTAATAAAGTTTGCAAATTAAGAAAATCATTTTACATACTGAAACAAGCTGCTAGGTCATGGAATAAGAAAGCAACAGAGGTTTTAAAAGGCCTAGGGTACAGGCAAACTTGTTCCGAACCATGTATTTATATCACACAAAAGGGTAATTCTGTAATTAATATAGCATTGTATGTTGACGACTTCTTCATATTTCACAATGACAATGTTGAAGTTGAGAATATAAAAGGAAAATTGCAACACTGTTTTAAAGTCAAGGATTTGGGACCAGTTAAGAAATGTTTAGGAATGGAAGTGAAAAGAGATACGGCAAAGAAAACTATAAAGTTGACCCAAACTCAATATTTGAATAATGTTCTTAGAAGATTTAATATTCCAAATGAGACTAAACCTGTTAGTCATCCAATGGAACCAAACAGCAAACTGAAACCATTGCCTAAATCAAGAAAATCAACTGAGAATTTAGATAACATGCCATATCAACAGGCTATAGGATCATTATTAACGTATTTAGTGGTGTGCACGCGCCCAGATATATCCTTTGCTATGACTTACCTAAGTCAATTTAACACTTGTTACACAAGAGAACACTGGGTATTATTAAAAAGAGTTCTAAAATACCTAAATACTACAAAGGATGTAGGTATTGTATATTCCCAGAACGATGATCAATTGGAAGGTTTTGCCAGTGCAGACTGGGGAGGAAATTTAGATCGTAGATCCTTCAGTGGATCTGTGTTCAAACTATCAGGAGCAGCTATCAGTTGGTGATGTAGAAAACAAAGGACTGTAGCCTTGTCAGCCACAGAAGCAGAATATATGGCGTTATCAGTGACCGCGAAAGAAGCCATTTTCTTAAGAAAATTATGGTTTGAAATATGTAACAAGGAAATCACTGTTCCCATTTCTTGTGATAATCGTGGCGCTTTAGCCATAGCAAAGAATCCTATCAGTAATGACCGAACAAAACATACTGACATAAGGGTTCATTTTGTAAGAGAGAGGGATGAATCAAAGGTATTGTCAGTACATTACATTCCTGGAAATCAGTTAGTTGCTGATGGTTGCACGAAAGGTTTAAATGTACGGAAACATACTGATTTTATTAATTCACTTGGATTGTGCTAAGAATGATGTTTCCTAATGATATTCTGAATAATAATAATTTTTTGATATATTCACAACGAATAAGTATTTAAAATAAAAACTCCAAAATTGTTTAAGGGGGAGTGTTATGTTGGCAACTCTCAAATACTGAAATATAATGTTAGAGTTGGCAACATCATAGTAAACAACTTAAGAACTATGTTATTTCTTGTCACCTAAGTGATGTTCACTGTTATGTGTAACTACAGTTACATGTGTAACAACAGTATCTTTATATTGTTATGTGTTACTATGGCTATAAGTAGGGCCCGGATTTCTATGACATGTCATATTTTTTCCTGGGGTTCATTCCTATTTTTAAATGTAATTATGCATGTTTCCAGTCATTCTTATTGAAATTATGTCGTCTTTATTGTGCATATAAATGCATATTTTAGAGTTTTATTGGTTTTACAGCATATTTTGGCATAATTTTGAAATAAGGTCATATTTTTGTCATTTTAGAAACAATTCTTTGATATAATGTAAAATTTCGGCTCCATAATGTTTAGTATTACAAAATAAATTTCAGGCTGGACTGTTGCTTCAATGTGGAATAGAGTTCAAGTACATGAAGTTCGTATTAAAAACCATATTTTTGACTGGACTGTACTTGCAGTTACAAAGG
>NW_019731299.1:184530-188720 GCF_002891405.2 Cryptotermes secundus | reverse complement strand
CTCTACCCTACCCGAAAATGGTCCATATTACTTGCCTCGCTCATGCATTGCATAGAGTGGCTGAAGAAGTTCGAGGACATTTTCCTGATGTAGATAGGCTAGTTTCAAACGGAAAGAAAATATTCATCAAGGCCCCTCTTCGAGTGCAGAAATTTAAACAAGAAGCTCCTCTACTGCCACTTCCTCCACAGCCTGTCGTCACACGGTGGGGTACATGGTTGGATGCTGTGGCATATTATTGTGAAAATTACACAGCCATTGAGAAAATGTTTAATGGTTTTGACATCAGTGAGTCAACATCAACTAAAGCTGTCAAGGGACTTATTCTCTACCACTCTAGCACAAAATCTGGCATGCATAAAGTCAAACTTCTGTTCAATTTCAGGTGCAATAACTCGCCTTGAATTTGTAGGGGCTGAACTCTGTGACGCATTGGACACTGTAAAGAGCACTGAGAATAAACTAAACCGAACTCGTGGTGAAATAAGTGACAGGATTAAAACCAAAATAGAAAGTGTTCTTCATCGGAATGCTGGTTATTCAACATTATGCAAGATTGCAGATATACTTTCCGGTAAACTAGCAACATTCGAAGATGATACAGAACTGTCACCAAACGACTTGACATTCTTCAAATATGCTCCTGTCACATCATGTGATGTGGAACGAAGTTTTTCCAAATACAAAACTATCCTTAGTGATAATCGGCAATCTTTCAAATTTGAAAATTTGAAAATGCATGTAGTTATAAATTGCAATTGTAACAGTGAAAATTGAGACGTGAATAACTCAGTGAAAATTGATACGTGAATAGCTTGTGTTCTTTTAAATGGTGTTCTAGGTTAGTGTTCATACCATGTGCACCAATGTTTGTCTAAAATATGAACGCAAATATCAGTATTAAAAAGAAAACAATGAATGGTTTAATCCAGTACGAAATGTCAAAATTCCATCAGTTTTCTTTCCTTCAGAGACATAATAGGGCTAATTTGGTAAGTAGGACCTACTATCATATATTCATCATCTTTATTCTTAAACTATAGTAAAAGTTGTAATCAAAATTGTGAAATTTTATGTCCCATTTAATATTAAGGTTATATTTTACACTTTTTAAGTCATATTTGACATAATTTTGGGTCATAAGTGCATGCATATATTTATAGTTTTTAGGTCATAAAAATCCGGGCCCTAGTTATAAGTTTGTATGTATATAAGGCATACTTCTGTATCAAATTTCTGTGTCTTAATAAAGCAGGAGCAGAGTGAACACTGATTCTTACTTATCATTCGATCTACGGGAAACTGAAAATAACATTTCATACGTAAGGGGAATTTATCAGCTAAGACTGCTTTATTGAATATATAGCATAAAGGGGAAGAAATGTATGGGGCACTAATTTTTAGTGTCTTCATCAAAATCTCATCATATCCAGAAAAATTTTTTGAATGCAAAGAAGAGATAACTTCTTCAATTTCTTTAGTTGTTATTTTATTGAATGTTATATTGGGAAAGGGGCCCTTAGCTGTCATGTTCAGATAATGTTTACAATTATTGTTATTATTATTATCCTCTGTAATTCTATATTATTCATTTCTTAATTAAATATTTATGTTTAATTTATGTTTCATTCCTGAATTCGTAATAACACTTAGTTTAATGATAATGAACTTATTATTACTGTCATAATTATCAACTATTTGTTTGTTTTCTTTTTACTTTATTCATTATTATTTCTTCAAGTGTTAACCTGTAATTTTTATTCGACTTTTAATAAGATTGTGTATAATGTCATTCATTCTTCTGCACTGTGCTGTGTCTGTAATTGGCCTTGCGGCTGTTGACTCGGCACATTAATAATAAAGAATTGAATTGAATTATTAGTATTTAAAGTAATTTGTGTAGAATTTTTTTTGCAAGAAGGATGCAATGTACTTCCTATGAGATGGAAATGAATATTAGATATTACTTAGGAGGCGTTCATGGATTTAACGGGTTAACATAAACAACCTTGCTTTAAATTTACTTGAAATGGTCCTGAGACTAACTCCAGAAGCTAAACATGTGCAAAAAAAGATATATATATACAGAGTGTCCCAGAATCCACATATTCCTGCCAGTTTTAATATGTATTTTGTAATCAACAAGTGTGTAACACCGGTCAAAGTTTGACACTTCTCTGGCCATTATCTCCATAACCGTTCAACTTTGGACATAGGTGTTTTGGGTTATATCGGCATACTTTAACATAAGGAACACCCTCCCGAAGTTTGGCACATTCCTCCTGGGACACCTGTATATCAGAAAGTTCATTAAGTGCGGCTTCTAGCACCGTATGTTTCCCTGGTATTATTCCAAAGAAGAAAATCAAATTAACAGACGTCATATTGTATAGTTTTTTACGTAATGCATGTACTAAGAACAGAACCAGACGTCACATTACTTTACACACAAAAAGAAAATCTGATGAAAAGGTTTTAAAAATGAGGTTAGGGACCGCACACAATTGGTATTAAGTTACCTTGATCATAGTTTATTAGGACGTTTCGGTATTAAACTCTGGAAGTCCTCATACAGCTACGCTCCCCATACTATCCGTCGTAACCCAAAATTACATATACAAGCATTACGGGCTGAGTAACACAAAAAACGCACTTACAATTTCGGGTCTTTTTTAAAAACCGTTTCAATCTCCGACAATATCCTTTCGGCTGCTGGAAATGGGTCGTCTTGCATTGTTTCATCAGATTTTTCTACTCAACTTCACATAATCCTCTTCATTTCGCCACGCCTATCATTCTTTACTTTTCTTTCTTTGTATTTCACCTCCAACCACCGTTATCTCTGTTATTGCGCTTTTACTTCATATTTCTCACATGCTGACGATAGAATTCGCCCTCGGCGCCCCCAGCCCTCTGAGAGTACCAAAGAGTTCGTTTACCGATATCTCGGATTACCAGTTGCATGTGGACCGATGTGGACCACGGATCAGAACACCTAAGGCCAAGCTATATTGTTCAGTTGCGTGTATACGGTGTGACTTGAAGTCTCAAAGCAAAATTGTGCAGGCAGAAGAGGCTGTAGTTACTATGAAATTGATCTGTAAGCGGGTGGAATATACCAGACAGCAGTAAAAGTAACTGTTACTATTTAAGTAAGTGATAATAATTGTACTCGAGTGTGTAAAAGAGTGTGTTCAATAAATATTCGCTGTAATTCGTCGCGTTAACTGGCTACTCAGAAGTAGGTTTCCAGAGAAAGGCAACAACGTTACCTAAGAAACACGCGTCGGTATGGGGGTTGTGTGACCTTCTTTTTTTGTGTGTGTGTGTGTGTTATCCAATTCTCTCGCATGAAGTGTTAATGTAAGTTCTCCTGTCTTGAGTTTAAGACATTGCACCACGTTTTTTTTTCAAGGGCGAAATCCAATTGTGAGTAATGGCAGATCCTCGTATTAAAACCCTTCGAATTAAAACTGGAATCGTAAAGCGTTTGACAAAGGAGAAAATAATGTATGAAAAGGATGCAGATGAACAGCGACAACGGATTCAGAAATTAAAAGACGAAGGTAAAAAAAAACATGCTTTACCTGTTTTTCTTAAAGGGATTTATTTAGGATTGCATTAATTTTTTATGTACTAGACCCATAACCTAAATTTTTGAAATTCGAAATCCTTATTCGAACTTCCCGCTGCGTACGTAAAGCAGTGGGCATATGTAATTTTGCGAAAGCAAAAATGATTGTTTTCTGTATGATTTCATGAAAATTATATTTGAAGCCATCAAATGTGATAATTTCAAAACCTAGGTTAGAGAAGGATCTTGAATCCGGTTGCACCAGTATACCCATAAATGTAGGTGCCCTCAAAATGTTGACCCCCAGGAGCTACACATTTCTGCCAGGCTTAAGAACTTTTTAAAAGTGATCACATTCTCAACATACATACTGCAGTGCAATCTTTAAACTCTGGTGACTGTTCATCTGCAGAAAGACATAAAATTGACAATATAATATTATATTTCAGCATCCTGTTACACTCACACAATATATATGGACAAATACCGTCTTAAGTGCAACAATTTTATTGTAGTTTTTACTTCTTTTTCCTCCTCCACACTACATGTTTCGGCCCTAAATGGCCATCATCAGGTGTGTATCACTCACGTAACTGTTACACTGCTTGTTAAAAAT
>NW_019731299.1:172686-183012 GCF_002891405.2 Cryptotermes secundus | reverse complement strand
TGTAGATTAACAAAGATTTTATACAATTAGAAAGACTGGGATTTTTACATTTTTAACAAGCAGTGTAACAGTTACGTGAGTGATACACACCTGATGATGGCCATTTAGGGCCGAAACATGTAGTGTGGAGGAGGAAAAAGAAGTAAAAACTACAATAAAATTGTTGCACTTAAGACGGTATTTGTCCATATATATTGACAATATAAGAGATTATAACAGACCATTAGGTTGGAAAGTAACAGTTTTGGCCATCCATATTTTGTTAATGCTTTGGGGAAATTGATTAGCTTTAATTTAAGCAGTCTGAGAAAGTGTCTAACCAAAAATCAGACTAATATGTAGAAAATGCTCTGTCATAGACAGTGGGGCAAGGCAGAATGGAACCTCCCATGTTGGCCTTTAATATCCAGTTTATTTATTTATTTCGTCCCTATAGATCATTGTTACATGATATAGGACAAGTCAGTTACTGTACATCGGCTGATTACAATAAGAGAATAAAGTTACAATACTTAAAATTGTTTACAATAGATTACAGTAGATTACAACAGTTAAGATTTCATATAGTGTGAGGTGGAATCCATATTAGGTCCCCTCGGCACGTCGGCTTCCATATGTCCTATTGTGCCTGTACTGGTGATAATGCTTATGGAGAATTCGATGGAATGAGAATTGGCAGGGGAAACCAAAGTACTTGAGGAAAACCTGCCCCAGCACCACTTTGTCCATCACAAATCCCACTTGACTAGACCGCAGTGGTGGGAAGCCAGCCAGTTTGTCCATAACTGTACTAAGTTTACAGAGAACTGCATTTTTGGGAGTTCTGCATATGAAATGTCTGCCGATACATTGTGTTCTGTTCTGTAAAATGTTAGTAGTGGCTTTCCTGCCCATAAAGTCACTTGTTTTAGGAGAAATATTGCTTTCATGCAGATCCATTGTGGGCCACTACTGCAAATTAGTCAAGCTGTTTGTCTGATAAGTGACATTGGTTTTCAGGAAAAGACGAACACGATATTCGTAAGCAGGAGGAAGTGCTACGGGAATCCCTTTTTATGGTTCCTGACTGCCAGCGACGATTGGTAAAGGCATTCGATGAACTGAAAATTCTTCTGGAAACAGAAGCGGCTCTGAGCGAGTCAGAAGAATATATTTCAGCGAAGAAGATTCTTGAGGAAGCAGAGCTGGAGCTTGAAAACCCTGTAGCATTGTAACACTTCTGTTGAACTGTAACCAAGACTAAACAAAACTAATTTGTTTAACATTTTGTGCTTTGTTTTTATACTGTAATATTAAAAAAACTTTTTTTTTTAATTTTGCATGCTTGAAATACTGAATGAAACTTCATTTAAATTACATAACGTTTTAATACAATAAGAAACTAGTTCTCTCAGCATATTTGAGTCATTAAGAGATGGCATACAGTTATCCCCCACCATTCATAAACAAATTGACGAGTGAGACTGTGTCATCTCCACCCATCCCAGTGGTGAACTTCAACATTCCCCCGCCAGGATTTAGACCTTCCCACGCTGTAGAAACATGGCATCTGGACATGTATCACAATCATCCCCCATCACCACTTCCACAGCTACCAATACTACTGCTGCCTCAAGAGCATTCTGTTCCTCAACCCAAAGAATGGGGTCAAGAGAATGCACCCGCTCAAGAAGTACATACACATATGACTCATGATTCACCGTGGCTGAAAGACTGGCTGCAGAAAAAGAGGATGACTCACACCAATTCATATCAGAAACAGCCAGCTGTACCACTGAAGGTGCGCATTTCACATTAATCTTTTGTGTGGTATCACTGAAATTGCAGTTTGTTTTCAACCAATAAGACCTTAATAATTTTGAAATAAATGAGCATGGTATTGCTGATAGGTATCTTGAATTGCAAATGGTGATTGTTATGGTAATAATTATAAAGTAAAGTCCATGCTTTGGTGGCTGTATGTCTGCTTGGAGTTTGAAATTCAGTATTTCAGACAGTATCATGCATATATTGTCTCCATATGAGTAGATATAGTAAAAGAATTGGAAAGTGTAGAGCTGTACAGTCAGGATGGACTTGACTATTTGTTATAATTATTGATATGTGTTTCAGCTGTTTGAAGCCAGATGCATGTTACAATTATGCATAACCGGTTTAGATGAATTGCACAGTTTACAGCAAGAACTAAGAATGAAATGTTATGATCTGAGTCCTTGTTGGAGAGAAAAATGGGATCATGTGAAGAAAGTTCAGGTAAGGTGCTTATGCTGCTGTGCACAAATCAAGAAATTAAACATGCAAAGATGAACATTAGTGGATTGAGAATCTTTCATGTTAAGAGAGTTTAATTCATAAATGTGTTCAGCTTGTTAATGTTGACATTTGTAACAGAAATATTAATTGATGAAAATAATAATATAATAATGACTGTGATATCTCTCAGAAATGTCAGTAGTGTATGTACAAGATTTTCTTCTGCGGATTATTTTATTGTAATTTATACTGGAAATTTGTTAGTAGTTGTATCTGTATTTCTCATCTTTCCTGGCAAAATTCTTTTGCTGAGTGGATAGTATACAGATGTACACAGCAGTTCAAATTTCCTATTATCTTAGTTGTGTTTTAACACACACCTGTTATAAAATATGTATGGGGGAGTGGATGTACTTATCCACGTATTCATGACCTTGGCTCTAGCTGGAGGTGAGTGGTGAGCTTCACACCATGGCCACTTTACTTGTGGCAAAAGGGCCCCCAGTGACCATTGGATAGGATGCTAGGTGGGCCCCAGTGCCAGTGTGGATGACATGAAGAGAAGAAAAATCTTGCCCCTACCAGGTATCAAACTGACCGTCCAGCCCATAGCCAGTCGCTACATTAACTACTCTATCCTATGGTTAATGTTTTAATGCAGAATAATTTGTGAAACAGGCAATATTGTTTGTGTTTGCTATTATGCCATCCAGGAAATTATAAAGGCCTTGGTGGAACAGAGCTTGTGTTCAGTGGTTATGCAGAATGCATATGACATTGCTCAGAGCTTCCTCAGTGGTACAGATAACTGAGAGACAGACAAGTTCTATCTCCTGAGATATAACGTTGTGTTCTCCATTGAAAGTCAGCCTACATTTCAGAGGAACATGTTGAAGAGTAAGTCAAGCAAGAAACCAGAGTGAAGCCGGCAGCAAGCAGATTGCAGAAGATGAACTCTGCATAAACCACCACTGTGAGAACTTAGTAGAACTCCTGCTACTGTTACACACATTAACCGCTGAAAAACCCTGGGTACACCAATATGAATCTTGAGAGTATGCAGTCCAGTAATTTGAGGCATGACTGTTCTCATCCAAAAAGTGTTCAGAACCCAGGCATAAGCAAACATGGTTATGGATACTGCTCTCTGGGACATTCACCACTCTAAAGAGACTTTAGACCCATGTAAGCTGTAAATTGATTATGAACATGAAAAAAATAATACCACATACAAGTCATCAAGCAGTAGAAGTCACTTTATATTTGATATGATTTCCCTTTCTTGAACCTGCATACAACCCAGATATCACTCCTTGTGGCTTGTATTTCAAATTTAAACGCCATTTTAAATTTATGCATGTGAAGATAGTGATTCATAATTGGCTGTATCAGCAAAACAAATTTTTCTTTCACAGGTGTGTAATAGCAGCCCTTTATGTTTGCATGAATGTATGGAATTTAGTGGAAACTAACAAAATATGTATAGAGATACTTTTATTGACAGTTTTGCTGTGTATGTTCTTGTGTTCAATTATGAGAAAATTTCTCTGAAAAAGGAAAAATTTGAGAACATAACTGGAGGTGATCGTATGTACATAGTCTTCATATGAATTGAAATTTTTGTTTTGTTTAGGCTCAGGTAAGTAACCATCTGGACAAACTGCATAATCCTGAAACTTTAGATGCTCTGAGGTTAACACTGCTGAAACGCAGTAAGAAACGTCTGAGACAGAGAAGACAGCGTGCTGCACATAAGGAAGCTGTGAGACAATCTCATACCAGAAGACAGCAACTGCATAAAAAAATTGACACCTGGCTTGAAAATATGCAGGAAGTGGTTGAGGATGCAAAGAGGGTAAGTTCCAGTGGTTAATGATAGGCAGTAGCCCTCCTGTGCTTCATCTTTTTCTTTCCCTTTCCTTCTCTTTACTTGTTCAATAAGATATACTGTACCCAGGCAAGAGAGCACCATTTATGTCAAATGTTGGGTACCTTTCAAAGAGATTATTCACAGATGCCCATGAATTTGCGACCTGTGTTGTCAGATCACATACTTTCTGTGCTCCTGTACAAGAGAGCTTACATCAGTTATAAGCTGTAGATTAGGTTACATTATCTAGTTTCCTTAGTTATTCCCTTTATGGCTAGTAATATAAGTTGTCCACGTTGTGGAACCTGAACAATAGGTGGTGCTTCACATTAATAAATGGAGAAGTCCATCACACTTAAACAAATGTAATCTCACAGTTGCTGAATGAAATTTGAATATTATCAATTGTGTATATTTGCTTGCAGTGTCAAGAATGGATATTCTTTTTAAAAATTGTGCCACTTCATAAATATTTTCTACTATAATTTTATAGTACATTGAGATAAAAATAACAAGAGTGTATGCAAATACACACTGTGAAATCCTTATTTAATGTTCCTGGATTTAAGATTTTCTTTCACATAACACTCAATTTCATGATCCCAGATCAATAATTTTAGTGTTAAACTTGACAGGAAGAGAGTCTGAAGCATGAAGCAGATCAGGTTCTGGCAGAGGTTACCCGCAAGAAGTCAGAGGCACAACGACAGGTAAACATGCTGACAGCATTGCAAAAGCTTCGTCGCATTAGGGCACAGATTGCAACGAACAGAGGCCAACGCATAGATGCAGAGAGTGGACTCAGATTCACAAGAGTCACAGGTTGGTTGCCCATATGGATTTTTAAAATCATTAATTAGAAGCTTATTTCTGTTAAATGCACAAACACTGTTTGGACTGTACATGGTTTGAGGCATACAGCATTGCTTGTATCTAAACATATTTACTGTGAAATTAGTATGTATGCCATATGTTGCAGACCATCTGGTAAAGTTGTGGGAGGATCAACTGAAAGGCTACGATGTGGAAGAACAAGGCTTGCGAGCCATGTTGGATGCTGCTGTTGTGGAACGGACCAAGTCAGAGATATCTCAAGACAAACAGATATTGGCTGAATGGGAGACATTGCTGTTCGGAAAGCGAGAAGCATACAGCAGTTTCTACAAGGCAGCAGAGGAGGATGTGGATGCATTTGTTGCAATCAGGTACCAGAATAAAACAGTCATAAATATACTCATAAAGACATGGATCAGACTGTAGAGATGATATTTACACAAAAAATATTGTGGTTTTTAAATTACAGGTATTAAAATAAAACATGAAATTTTTAGGTTACATGAAACTATGTAATCTGGTAGATATATATCAGTGTTTTCAAGAAACCTGCTGTCTCCGTCTTCCCCACCCTGGAGCTGGATGCAGTAGGTTCCTCTAAAGCAACAAATATCAACTAGACTACATGTCACATTCCATAATACAGTAACCTGCTTTAAACTAAACAGTTACTGTGACTGCTGATATAATCTTGAGATACTTCCTACCACACCTTGCAAGGTTCTTTTTTACCTTCAGCAGTAGGGGACACTTGCATTTAGCATCCAAAAATGGCCCTGGGGCCATTACTTCTGTCTCAATGTTAATTGTAGGAAGAAATGAATGACATTCTTGGTTAAAAGTGTTGTATTTCAAAGTCTTCCCATATGTGGTGTTTTAATTTGTGCGGTTTCTGTCTCAGTATTAAGTCCATTCTGTTTAAGATTTTTCTTGGTTTATTGATCAAATATGTTGTCCCCCAGAGACACTGAATGGAATTCCACTGTAACAGGTGCCCACAAGTTCTTACACTCAGTATTTTCCTCAGGCACCATTCTCATATAAATTTCCTTTCACCCATTTGTCATACCATATATATTGTGGATCCAGTTTTGATTATATGAAAGACAAATAGACACAAACACTAAACATGGTAATGTTGTTATTTTTGTAACATATGCACAGGTTTGAGTTTGTTTTGTTGAAAATTGGATGGTTCCATGTTGTCTGACAACCTGTATTTCTTAGGTGCACATAAAATGAACTTTTAGCTTGGTTGCTTGTTAATGTTTTATTTTTCACTTTCACTTTTAGTAGAGTATCTTGTTTTAAGAATTTGTTATGTTACTGATGCAGATTTGATTTGCACTGTTTTTTATTACAGGCATTCATGGGATAAATTTGTGGCTGCCCCTGGAGCTGTAATGTCCTCATCAATTCCTGTAGGGTGGGTGCTTCCATCCAACCCATCAACAGAGAAATGGGAGTCTCTACTTACAGATAACAGTAAAAAGTTAAAAATATGATGTACATGTAAGCTCCATTAAAGATATGTGTGGAACATATGCTTTTCATTTATAGCAAAATTTGCCCTCTCCTTTACCCACATAGGGTTCTCTAAATGTTGGGACAGTGGATACACAGAATGCATTAAGAAATGACATGTAACTTGAGCAATGATGAACTTCTCACTTTCTGTAAATCTCATTAATGACAAAACAAAATAGAATTAATGCCTGCAATAATGTCATATGAAAAAATAAGGAAATAAAACAGAATCTTCCCTTCCTTTTAGAGCTCTTTATAGAGTCCTTTGGGTTTTGGTGGTGAGGAGGAGGGAAGCAAACTATTGAAACTTACTCGACACAGGATTTCAAATTTCTCCTGTAATATTGTGTAAAATCTGCTATTAGTATTATTCATAATGATACCATTATTCCTTCATTTCCTTTATGCACAGAAATAGATAGCTCACTTGGTATAATGGCTAGGCTAAGAGCTGGAATACTGAGGAGTCAGGGTTTGATTCCTGGTAGGGGCAAGAGAGACTAATGTTCAGCCTGGTTGTGGGATCCACCCGGCCTTCTATACAATGGTTCTGGGGGCTGTTTCCCTGGGGGTGAAGCTCGCCACTGACCTCCATATACTGTCATGGTCAAGAATGATGGAGCTATCATTTCCCTATACATCTTCATGGTGTGTTAATTAAGCCTAGGTATAACGTTACCTACTGTTACCTCATGAAAGGCATTTCATTTCCCCTTAAGCTCCCATGATGTAATGTGTGCCTGAGAGGTGTATTACAAGTGTTAGTTTTTGTTACCTTGATGACAGTGAATGGTTGATCATAGGCGATTTATTGATGATGCAATACAATTATTATAAAGCATTAGTTCAAACCTGGAAACTCTTCTGCACTTAATGTAACATCTGTTGCTGTAACTATTAGCTGTACCATCTGTCAATGAGAATATAACAGGATTTGATGAAATGTCATATTATAAATCCCTGTAGTCTATATATCAGAAAACAATGATTGCTTAAAATTCTAAGCTTTATATCTTGTTACACAATGTAAACTGAACATTTTACACATCCCTAAAATCATCTGTTTCAAGATAATGCATATGCAGTTTTTACAGTCAATGGAAATATCGGCACTCTATCTACAGACGCCGAGCAGTGCAGACGTGTCTTGTGCAGCGCTCAGTGAACCGTGCGTAAACAGTGAAAGGTATAGCTCATACAGTGCTACGACTTTTTGCATAGTGCATAGTGAATCTACTACCATATCTATTACAAGCAATCCCTGCAACACCCGTCTAACAGTGTTCAAACTGCCATATTTATTAGTGCTGTTATTGATTTTCGTCTTTCACAGTAGTTACCCGTTGGTATTAACCCAGTTCTTTACATCATGTGAACCTAGGCAGTGCTGCCGACGTTTCAAAGTGCACAGTACTATATAAAAAAAAATAATAAAAAAAAATGTTCCAACCAACTCATCTTCCGCAAAACCAGTGCTTCAGTGCCAATCAGCAACAACACCCAATACAACAACAACAAATTATGCAGCAACAGCTAATGATGCAGCAGCAGCTAACGCAGCAACAGCAAATGAATCCATACCCACAAGCACCATTACAACCACAGGTAATGTTACAGCAACCAACAATGCCCCAACCGTACCAGTACCAGCAAACAAATCGCAGTATACCCCCACAACAATCGTCTAACGTGCAACCATCATCCCTCACGTCCCAGCGCACCAACCAACATGGTGACAAAAACTCGAACAAACAAAACTCATCAACAAGCGATCCAGTGGACGACCCGCCAACCACCACAAAATACAACTGGCAAACTATAAAAAGGAAAAGAATGCGTTTGACCCCAGAAGAGGCAACAGAAGACCCGTTTCAACTCAACACCCAAAATAAATTTGCAGAGCTATCTGACCTTGAAGACGAGGATATGCAGACAAATGACACGAACAAATCCACCATCAATAGCAACCAACCAAGGGAAAGAAAACCGCCCCCGATATACATATACGGGGTGACAAATTATAGAGAAATGATTAAATATATAAGCGAAGTCGTTGAAGAAGAGCAGTATTATTGCAAAGCACTCCCCAAAGAAACAATCAAAATCAACACTAATACCGCAGACACCTACAGGAAACTAATTAGGAAAATCCAGGAAGACAAGATTATGCATCACACCTATCAAATCAGAGACGAAAGGGCTTACCGTATTGTCCTGCGAAACCTGCACCATACAATACCCACAGAACAAATAAAAGAAGAACTACAAAACCATGGCCACACAGTCCGCAATATACTAAACATCCAACACCGACAAACGAAGGAGCCACTGCCCCTATTCTTTGTGGATATAGAACCGAAAGAAAACAACAAGAATATTTACGACATCGAATTCCTGTGCAACTCGAGAATCAGGGTGGAGGCCCCAAGAAAGAAAAACACCATTGTGCAATGCACAAGGTGCCAGTGCTACGGACACACTAAATCATACTGCATGAAACCGTACGCCTGCGTCAAATGCGGAGAAGAGCATAATTCCACCAGTTGCAAAAAAAGCCCAAATACCCCACCAAAATGTGCGCTCTGTGGAGGCACCCATCCGGCCAACTACAAAGGATGTAACATATACAAAAACCTACAAAACGCAAGACGCGGAGCTCATTCATCGAAACTCACCGCTGCACACAAACCAAACCCAATCATCAACACGACCGATCTGAACGAATTCCCCTTTCTACCTACCACCCAACAACAAGTGTTAAACAACAGCAACAACAACAACAGCGATAACATCAACTTTGTCCCAATACCATTGCACCAACCCACCCCCTACTCTCAGATAGTCACACAAAATCAGCAACCACCCAACGTAACCGAACAACTTTCCGCATTCCTAAACGAATTCAAAGCCATGTTTAACCAATTAATCAGTCAAAACAGCATGATAATCAACATGCTCAGCACGGTCATCAATAAAATTGTGAACTAATTCAGAACCCACTACGATTGGCAGTCTGGAATGCCAATGGGCTATCCAGTCATAAAATGGAACTACAAACATTCCTTAGCATGCACAAAATAGACATCGCCCTCATATCAGAAACGCACTTCACCAGCAAAACTGTACTCAAGATCCCTACCTACAAGATATATCACATTCATCACCCAGACGACAGGGCCCACGGGGGCGCAGCCGTGATCGTCAGAAACTCGATACCTCACCACGAACTTGTGCACTATCAAACCGACAAAATACAAGCCGCTAGTATACGAGTCACTGCAAAGCCATGGCCATTTACCGTAACCGCAATCTACTGCCCGCCGAGACATCCAATCTCTACCAGCGAATACACCACTTTCCTCCAATCGCAAGGAACTCGATTCCTCATAGGTGGCGACTGGAACTCAAAACACATAGACTGGGGAGCGAGGCTAACAACGCCAAAAGGTAGAAACCTACTTCAGGCCATACATGCTAACAACTGCAAGCATATCAGTACCAGAGAACCGACGTACTGGCCATCCGACCGTAACAAGAAACCCGACCTACTAGACTTCTTTGTCCTCCGTGGCATAACAGCCAGCTACATCCAAGTCGAATCGAATTTCGAACTATCGTCTGACCACACTCCAGTGATAGCAACACTAAGCAGATACCAAATAAACAACCCCAGCATGCCAACACTCAGTACAAAACAAACCAACTGGGATAACTTTCGCACGTACATCGACGAACACATCAACCTAAGAAGAAGGCAGTCTTCTGGGATTTGGCACCATGTATATGTGGGGTTAACACCACATATACACGGTGCCAAATCCCAGAAGACTGCTTTCTTCATA
>NW_019731299.1:152031-171759 GCF_002891405.2 Cryptotermes secundus | reverse complement strand
TCAAGAAGGCTCTTCCTGGCCCGTACTACCTCATACTAAAGTCCTATCTAACGGAAAGACATTTCCAAGTCAGATACAACCGTGACTATTCACAATGCCACCAGATACGATCAGGAGTACCACAGGGCAGTGTTCTGGGCCCCTTACTATACCTAATATATACTGCAGATCTCCCCACAACAACCAAAACAACAGTGGCTACATTTGCAGACGACACCGCAATCCTAGCAACAAGTAACGATCCAATAATAGCCTCGGAAAATCTCCAACAACATCTAAACCTTCTACAGCACTGGTTCCACAACTGGCAGATCAACATAAACCAGAACAAATCGGTCCACATTACCTTCACAACAAGACGAATAGTATGCCCACAGGTATCGATAAACAACATTCCCATACCAGTTAAAAACGAAGTGAAATATCTAGGTCTACACTTAGACCAGAAATTGACATGGCATAAGCATATCAAAACCAAACGACAGCAGATAAACCTAAAACTAAAGGAAATGTCTTGGCTCCTGGGACAAAAATCTAAACTATCCATGAACAATAAACTACTCCTATACAAATGCATCATTAAACCAATATGGACCTACGGGATCCAACTGTGGGGTTGTGCTAAACCGTCACATACAAAAATCATACAGAGAATACAGTCAAAAATCCTACGAGCAGTCGCAGATGCACCCTGGTATGTGTCCAACCTATCTCTTCACAACGACCTCCAAACTCCTTTCGTCAGTGACGAGATTCGCAGACTGTCGAGACTATACAGCGCGCGGCTAGATGGACATAGCAACAAACTCATAGCGGCCCTGAATACTCCGCCAAAGGTGCCACGGAGACTAAAACGGCAATGGCCTACTGACCTCTGCGAAACCTCTGAAGACACGGAAAACAATATTAACCATCAACAAGACTGATAGGGGATTCATCAGAGGATGAATGCTCCACTCATGCCACTCACCCACAGATTTACTTAATGCTCCACAAATAAGAGAGCAAATTGTAAATACGCAGTTAATAAAAAAAAAAAAAATGGAAATATCACTTTTAACTCCTGATGAACCACTGAACTTGGCAAAACATCTGAGACGTATTCATTTTTTGAGTTGTAATGGCCTAATCTCTCAATGTTGTCAAGAAGGTTAGCTTCCATCTTCTGGGTAAAATAACAGAGAAGCTTCATCCTAATATTTCTAACATTGTGCCATGAGGCTGTAGATAATTCTTATATTCTGGTTGGTGGACTTGAAGAAAACGGTATGGCAACGAAAGTAAACACTTAGAAATAGGTTGCATTCAGAATCACATCTCTTCGTCCTTCAGAAGTTGTGTCACTTCGGTTTTAAAAGGAGGTAAAGGTAGTGGCACTTGAAACAGAGACTTTCATTTTTACTTTCGATGCACAATAATTTCTACCAAGGCTGCCATCATCATCATCATGCATTGTTTCCATCAAGATGATTCATCTTATGACAAAGCCTCCCATTTTGTGTATTCTCCCTTAAATCCTTGTAATATCTTCCCTCATTTAGTCTCCTTAATGGCTGTTAATCAAGCATCTTAAATTTGTATGCTCTCAAAGTAACCCTTTTGTCATCCATGTGTACTGTGTTTCCACATAAACATGTCCTTAATTTCACCAGTCTTAATAATCTATTTTCAGGTATTCTCCAATCTTGTTTTCCAATATGGTACTTCATAAGAAGTGCATCTCAGGTGTTTGTAATCAGCTCATGTCCAAGTTTTCATTCCATATATGAAGCAAAATGTTTTATATAACTAAGTTGTAACATGTCATAATTATAAATGATATCCTGTAACAGTCTGGTAAAATGTCCTGGTTGTACTGATCTTTTCCAGCTTTCTCTAATTCATGAAATGTTACTATCAGATTTTCAGAGTTGCCGTTTCTCATGACCACACTCTGTCTTAATTATGTGACTTTTCTGGTTTTTGATTCCATTTGTTGATTTTCTTTCTCAATCCTTTGTTATTTTCTAACAGCATGACGTAACAAATATAAATCACTCCGTCCAATGTGACCTGTAAGTTTTTTACTACATGAAAACTTAACAACCTTACATGTTTCGGTCTCTGTGGACCATCTTCAGAGGGCAGACATCACTACAAATAGGAAACCACCATCACATAAGTTGTTTAGACGTAAAGTAC
The DNA here is from genome assembly GCF_002891405.2 of Cryptotermes secundus. Classification (NCBI taxonomy): domain Eukaryota; kingdom Metazoa; phylum Arthropoda; class Insecta; order Blattodea; family Kalotermitidae; genus Cryptotermes; species Cryptotermes secundus. The sequence continues at coordinate 169,578 of NW_019731299.1, read as the reverse complement.
GTATACTTATATGCTACAATACATAGTACACAAAATAGAACATTTCACAAACACAGCAGTTTCCTGGGAATGTAAAGTCTTTAAAAAATATATAAAATTTCTTGATGCTAGTTAAAAATTTTTTTAAATATAAATATAAATACAATTTTTTTAAATATAAATATAAAAAAAATATAAAATTTCTTGATGGTAATTAAAAAAAAATTTAATTAGCATCAAGAAATTTTATATAATTTTTTAAAGACTTTACATTCCCAGGAAACTGCTGTGTTTGTGAAATGTTCTATTTTGTGTACTATGCATTGTAGCATATAAGTGTACGTACTTTACGTCTAAACAACTTATGTGATGGTGGTTTCCTATTTGTAGTGATGTCTGCCCTCTGAAGATGGTCCACAGAGACCGAAACATGTAATGGTGTTAAGTTTTCATGTAGTAAAAAACTTACAGGTCACATTGGACGGAGTGATTTATATTTGTAATTGTTAGTGTGACGAACCAGAATGAAACAAATCAAAAGCATGACGTAATATATGCAGATACCCATGATACAGATATAGTAACGTACTGTTTTGTACCATCACTGAATTATAGTGTTTATCTTCAAATCATGTCTGTTATAACAAACGCTTTATTTGACTGTGTATCATACTGCTCCTAAATGAGGCACCCAGGCAGTGGCAGCATTTCATGATTATAATGTGTTATTTGAAGAATATTCAAAGTTTTAAAATTTAAGAATTGTGTTGTTGCAACAATTTGATATTTATTGCATACCTACAATTTCTTGGGCAGTAAATCATAATATATACAGAGGTAAGGCATAACAATAAAATTATGCAATCAAATTAATATTTGTTTTATATCTTAAATTTCTTAGGCAGTAAATAATATAAATACAGAGATGGGCCATTTTACTGTATTTTAACACATTTCGGTTTTACTGTGCACAATAAATACAACTCAGAACACTGTTAGCTACTATTGATTTTATGCAACAAATACATTCAAAGTCTGTTCCGGTACTCCTTTACAGATATCTTCAAAACTGATAAATTGGTATAAGTGTTACAAGCAAGCAAGGGCATATAAAGAACTTACGATGCTGTATATTCATTAATGCTACGATATAAAGCTATGTACATTAGGGGGAAAAGACTATGGCTAGAAACATGAAGCACCATTGGAAATAAAAAAAAAAGATACCGTTTTATATGGTGTACCACAAGGGTGGAGAAAAGCAACTTTAATGTATTCTTCAGGCATCTACCCAAAAGGACTGCAGAAAAAAAACCCTCATCAAAATTCACTTAGGAAAGCCTGGAATCAAATGGGATATCTTTTGCATATGAAGTAACAGTGGTGACTATTACAGTAGAACATTAAATATACAAATAGAAATGATGCAATGTACTATATACTAATTTTCAGTAAGGTAAAGGTAAAGAAACACGTTGATATATTGAATGATTTGCTGTAATATAATTTTGAATAATTTACTGAAGTAACAACATAACTACACATAACTGAATCTGCTCAGAATCTGAACACACTATCTTCTTTTTGTGACTGGGTGATATGGATTTAGAATTACCATAATTACCATACCCATAGATCAGGGGACACATCAGAAGAGTGATACAAAAAAAAAAGGTAGAATTATATTTAAAAGTTCTCAACACCCAATAGTGTAAAATTTAAAATCTGAGGAACTGATTTACCTGTCGGGATGTTCTACATGAACATACTATACGTCTAGTCACCCCACTATATATACACCTATCATGTAAATGGCAGTAACATAAAGTAACCCAATCTACTATACTGACAGATCAAGTCAGGCTTGTCACTTTTCGTGTGGAAAGTTGAAACGTGTATCTTAAACATTCCAGATATTTTTAATCCAAATAATTATAAAAAGTTCTTGATACATGCTGTCCCATAGGTGCTACCTTAATATATAGAGAGGTTGGCAGGAATTATAAATTAATAATCCTATAAATCAACTATATTTGCTCATAATTTCCACTAGTGAAAATTGATATTCAGAGCTGTCACATATAACCTCAAGGTTTCACACTGTCACCCTGTTTAGAACTTAAAAAAAAAAGTCTGAAACAACATTTGCTTCTTATCTACCACCAAAACAAATTTAAAATGCTTAAATGCACTGAGTCAACATCTTTAACATTAAAATGGAAAAGAAAATACAGATTTCAAGTTTCAAAGTTATACACACAAAATAATCATAACAAAAGTTGTATACTTTAAAAAAATTATCACAAAAAATTTCTGCGTCCTACATTCAGAGATACTTGTTTCAGTCCCGTGTCAGAAATGGCCACCATGTTGCTATTACTGATGGTATAAAACTGGTAAAGTGATTGAAATTTATTATGGGAACAGAGAGGGCACAAATATGTTGTTTCATCTCTGCTGATAAAGTTAAGTGTTAATGATGGAACATGGTGAAGAACACACAGCAAAGATACAGATGCATAGTGTTTGGGTCATCAATGTTACAAGACATAACAGTCATTACACAAGATCTGCATTATTCGAGAGCTTTGTTACATGGAAGTGAGATGCCTACATCTCTACACTTAATATTACTGGGGGCGCACACCTTCACACAGGTTCACGAGACATATCTCTTGATTTAATTCTTTTACATTTGTGAATGTAATCACATTTAAAAATGGATACTTTACAAAATGTGAGGGCCCTGTAACACATCCAACCACCATATTGATACTGTTGATGCAAGAAAATCACAAATTACAGTGGTCAAGTCGCCTAAGATAGAATTATCATACTGATGTAAATAAAGTAATCTGTTCAAATGATGAGAAGAAAATCAAACCGAATAAGAACAGAGAACAAATAATTTGAAAAAGCTGTTCTTGCCTTCTGCCTTTCCTAGTTGATTGTCTACAACATATTTCTTCAGTTAATGTTAGAAGTGTTCTATTTAATTTCATGTGTTCAATATTCAGCAGGGTTCCTGGGTTAGGAATACAACTATGGCAATTCTTTCCATACACTTTTCAAACTTCTGCTCCTGATTTGCATACTCCAAAAATTATTTCATCCATCATAATGGTCAGCATGTCCAATCTTTGTCATAAACCTACATCTGTTTTTGAAATTATGACTTACATTATCAAAATCAAGCCTCCTTCATAAAAAGAATACAAAAATTATGCCAATAAACTCTATACACTTTCTTGACCTTGACAACTCAGCTTTTCTAGTCACCATTTAATTTTATAAGCTAACATAAGAAAAAATGGAATAATTCCATGTTATTTCTCTGTGAAATACATGCCATATTGCTATTTCCATTGCATCTATTTAACTGATATGGTTGTATGATGTGAAAAATGACTGAACTATTCTTAACACATATTTATAGATGAATCTGAAATACAACCTGCCAATAGATATCAAAATTTCCTTTAGTGGATCATTTGAGGGGAAGATTTCGGCTCACTGTGTTACATACATGAGATGACACTTTGATCAATACGTGGAACTTCTACTGGAAAAGGAGACAGTCTCAACCTCCTCCTGCAGTCTTAAGCAGGATAACCCCCCACAGGAAAGGCCCTATCTCGCTGCACACTGGGGTTGGTTCATGCAAAAGAAGGCCAAGGTGGGGTTCCATAGCATTTTCCCTCCTCACTGCCACAGGCCTGCATAGTTTCCATAAAGATTTGCAGGCAATGGTCCTCCTGCAGTAAATAATCGTGTCCCAGATGAGTCATAGCAGTGAGTATAGATGGCAGGTGTGTACTTGATATGCTGGAAGCCATCGATGTATTCTTCATCTGGAAACTGGAGATAAACAATACAACTCATCAGGTAGATGTCCATCATGATGAGTTTTGATGTATTCTCCTGCACATTAATGCTGTAACACACTGGCATGATTGGATGCTAGTGGAGTGATGGATGAAAACTTTCTCTCAGACCTGTGTGGGTCTTTGCAAATCACGACATACTTCACTAGATAAACATTTGGTGATATTACTAATCAATGTTTTCTTTCTTTCTAGGCTTCTTTAATGAATCTCAGTCAACTGTATAAGTTATGTAACACTAACTGCTAAGATGACTATAAATCATTGAGGGAAGGTTTAGAAATGAAACAGTCTATTTCAAGATACTATTCCAGCTTGGAGGGGCTGAGGAAAATCACTAAAACCTCTGCCCGGATAGCTGGTATGTGGGTAAAGATTCAAACATGAAAATCTCTGAACAATGATGAATACTAGGCAGTATATTGAGATACTCATGTCAGGTGTTCTGAGAGTTTGCAATGTGTAAATGCTTACCACCCAGCCTTTGGATGCCTTCAGATGCACAGTGCGACTGGAATTTATGCTTGACTCAAGGTACTTCCCTGCACGGAGGTCATAGAACAGAAGTATTCCAACCCCAGTTCCAATAGTCAGCACATTGCCTTGGAAACTAGCAGAACGAATTCCTAGAAAAATGCATTTTGTAAACCCGATTTCAGCCATTAAAAGTTAAGTACTCTTAACTATGAATCACAAACATTCAACAACTAAACTTCAGTTACAATCACTAAAAATCACATATTTATGAGTTCTGTCTTCTGGGATATGCTGTTTAGTCCATTGATAGTAGGTGTTTCAGAGGAACATGTCACCTCCATCTTCAGGGTCAAAAAATAAGGCAAGTAAGAAAATAGAGTGAAAGCAGAGCTTGCCACCTGCTTTCACACTGGTTTCTTTCTTGGCTTATTCTTTGACCCTGAAGATGGAGGCGAAATGTTCTTCTGAAACACTGACTGACTTTCATTGGATTGCATGGCATTATATCCCAGAAGATAGACCTTTTCATGAACACTCAAGATGAATGATGAGGAGCAGCAGAGGCAGAACTGGGAATGAATCATAAGATTAATTTTAGAGCTTACATCATAACAAGAGGAGCCAGGATAGCTCAGTCAGTATAGCAACTGGCTATGCACTGGGTGACCTGGATTCAGTTCCTGGCAGGGCTCTTCTCCAGAGCAGCTCTAAGGCCCACCCAGCCTCCAATCCAATTGGTACTGGGGGCAATTTCCCTGGGGGTAAAGTGGCCAGGCCATGAAGCTACCACTCACCTCCATCTAGTGCAAAGTTCAAGAATGATGGAGCTATACCTCCATTCCCCCATATGTCTTCACAGAATAACTTTACCTTCTATAACCATTATAACAAGAAAAAATAAACACATTCTCAACTCTGATGGTCTGAACATTACAGGAGAGTAAATTAAAGCTACCCAACAAAGAAAGCCTAGTGGCAGGCCAAGACAAACCTGAGTACAGAGTATTCAGAAAGTACTGAGACATTTGTTTCCCAGGATGAATAAATTTAAACCTGAGATGGAAGACTAGCAATAGTAACAAGCTCTTTGCAAAAAGTGAGAGAAGAGAACTGATGAAGATTCAATGTTGCAATTCTTGTGAGCACATGAACTCTTCAAAGCACGTGCACTATGGAAAAACTGGACAAGTTACTTTAACTGTTTTCTGATTTCAACCTCTTAGTATAGCACTGTTTTATTATCAACCTACATAAAAGATACACACTGCAGTGCAAATTTGGGATGTAACAGCATCCAGATAGGATCAAACTGTTGTTTCCCACTATTCTGAGTTCACATTTCTTTGTCTTTATAGTTCTCCTTTTCAATATGAACTTCATTAGTAAGCTTTTATCAACATAATCTTTCGGAAATGTATCACCATTTCTCTGCAATACAGAAAGTTTCACAGGGTGCCAATTTACTTCCAGATAAACACTATATAATATTCAGGATTACTGAGTTTTTCAACATCCATCATCTGGTATTCTGAAGAATACTGCATCTCAGAAACTAGGTATGTTTCCATCCTCAGTGAAGATACTGGAGGCATTACTCTGTTAGGTTCCATTACAAAGAATTAAGTTCCAGAATTTTTATATGAAAAGCATTATTACTTAGTACACTGTTAACTTAATGACATTACATTTATGACAGTGAGCTATTATGTTTTGTGTAACAACAGCTTACAAATGCACTGCAAATATTATAACCTTTTCAAAGTGTTTACAGTTTATAAAAGGTGCAGTGTGAAGCAACTTTTAACATAGCACAAATCTGCAGTAGCATGGTTTAAATGGAAAGAGTACCTGGACATGCATCAGTAAGAACATATTTTCTTACCACAGCCACTATATCGTGGCGAGATCTTCTTGACAGCTTGAAGTGTTCGGGCATCCAGAAGCAGAGTGTATGAGCGACAGCCAACAGCATACATTCCTGCATCCTGAACAGCTAGGCAGACATTTTCCTGGCATGATGGCAACTTCCTTGACAGCTTCTGTGAGATGTAGAAAGCTTGTATGCACCAACAAATAAGTAGATTTGTTGGAAATTTGGACTCTCATAACTGAGTCAATGAAGCAGAAACCTTCTTGAGAAATTAATAGTTGTTGAACTCAGCAGTCAAGAAATTCCCCGACTTTTATGCAACTCAAAGTTTCATCACCACATTCATGGAAGCCTATTCAGAGGAACATGTTGCCTTCATCTTCAGGTTGAAGAATAAGCCAAGCAAGAAACCAGCATGTTCCTCTGAAACACTGGTTGACTTTCAACAGACTACAAAGTGTTATATCCCAGAAGACAGAATTCTTCATAACCATTGACATGAGGACCTCAAAAACTACACAAATGAAGATTTATGGAGCTGTATATATACTCACAGACCATATCAGGCTATAGAAACATTTTCAAAGAACAGATATCTGTGAAATACGTTACAAATCCTATTTTGCTAGGAATGGAAATATTGGATGATGATTTGTGTGGTTATTTCAATGTTCATTTTTTTCCTTTATCTCCTTACATGCATAGAGATTTTTTTTTCTGAGAATGTTGGGAATATGGCTGAGGCCAATGATGTGTTTAAAACTGCCCTAATTGCATCAGGACACATAAAATGCCAACACAAAGTTGAAGCATCATGCAGATCACTACTGTGACCACAAAAAATTATCTGTAAAAGAGGTAAGAGAGGAGTATTTAGTATAAATGTGATTACATTTAGCAAAATTATATTGCTACCATTATAATCATTCTCTAGCTTATCATCAGCAAGTCCAGTGATGTTTATATGTGTTCTGGCCAAGGATGTAGTGTATTGGTCAAAAAGTTACTGAGATATCTCATAATAATACATGCCAAAGGGACACTACAGTAAGGGTTTAATGTGTAAAGGTGTTTGAATTATGATAGATCATTACAAGTTTCACACCTATTTGGAAACAAATCAGAAATTTTGAATAGCAAAGTTCATCTACCAAGAAACAGACCTGTTTAAATGTCTCTGCATTCCAGATGTGAATATAACCATTGAGTGAAAGTGCTGCAATCTCTTGAAAACTCTTGTTAAATGCAACTGCACGAACTTTCTGTGCTGATTTGCACTCCTTGACAGCCAATGCACGCACATGACTGTACGTGGGAACTTCCTGTTTTGTAGCTATGTCATCCTCCTGGACTCGCCACAGTGCCATACGAGTGTCACGAGAACCTGACACCAAGAACTGGTCATCCAGCCAGCACATGTCAAACACCCAGTCACGATGTGCCCCCTATAACACCCCAAACATCTCATAACTTCGACAGAATATTTGTAGGGTATTACACAAACTCACTCTAACTGCAATTCAGAACTGATTTAATCTCCATCAGCAAATGTTTAATTTAATCATAAAAACACCCACAGTGAATGAAATCTGTGTTCTTGACAATTGTGTTTTATGTCAACAGAGAAAGTTGAACAATTATAACTGAACACATGTCCCTGTATTCACATCATACTGTGGTGAAATGTCGGTCTTTCTGCTGATACATTTTGTACGTTGTGTGGTGTCCAAATTCTTAACTGACATAAAGGAAATATGTCTTTACACTGAAAATTTTGCAGAGCTCAATAAAGAACTTTATTCATTTCTACAAAAATGAACATTTTACAAAATTCAAAATTTTGTTATTTTCTTATAAGCTTTCACAATATGGGATGATGTGGGGTTGAAGTGGGAACTGAAATAGCAATCCAGCAGTGGGTAATATCACATAACATCACATGTCTAATTGAGCAACTGACAACTTAGGAATACATGATCATTATTTGGTGTCGTAATCTGTAAAGCCAAAGATCATTTAAGACATGATTCTTCATATGGCAAATATATTACATAACATAACTTCATTCTCTGCCCAACTTAACAAGAAAATCAATTTTCACTTTTTACAGAAGCCGGGATGGTGTAGTCGGTATAGCAACTGGCTACGGGCTGGACGACCAAGGGGTCAGAGTTTGAGTCCCAGTGGGGTCAAGAATTTTCACTTCTCCATGTCATCCAGACCGGCTCTGGGGTCCACCCAACCTCCTATCCAATGTTTACCTACGCCGCTTTCCGTGGGCATAAAGCAGCCGGGGCGTGAAGCTGACCACTCACCTCCAACTAGTGCCAAGGGCAAACAAATGTGATTCTATACATCCACTCCCCCATACAACTTCATGGCATAGTGCTTAATTAAGTACAGGTAAATCTTTACCTTTTACAGAAGCAGATGGAACATTTTGTAAGTTTCAAAATGTAATTATTTTGGCACTAACATATCTCTGTGAGACTGTTTTTAGGTCCAGGTAAATGCCCAAATAGCAACTCACTGGTTATTTTCAGTATCACAGGGTTTAATAGGATGACAGACCATATGAATATTACCGGGTGGGACAGTCTGCAAGGCTACATATCATATCAAATTTAGATCTCTATATGGACATTACTCAGAAGTTTCCTACCACAACTCTATGCATATGGTAGCATAGTTGGTTGAGGCACTATGCTACAAGCCAGAAGGGTGTGGGTTTGATTACCATATGAGGTTGCTGGATTTTTCAATTGACCTAATCCTTCCAGCTGCACTACGCCCTCCGGGGCCAACTCCGCCTCTAACAGAAATGAGAACTAGGAATCTTCCTGCGAGTTAAAGGGTGGTTGGCGAATAAGGCTGACAACCTCAACGCCATCTGTGAGCCGACTGTCTAGAAAATGTGGAGGTAGAGCAGAGTTTACCATCACTCTATTTGTGTGTGAGTGCTTCTCATAAGTCACACAAATCGTTGTCACAAAAAAAATGGTAACTGTCCCATAGAAATTTTCAACCTGCTATCAAGAGAAGAGGATAGTTACATGAATTACAAGAAATCAGGACGGCATCTACTGCTTTGGCACTGTCACACAGTAACAAGCAGTTAAAAGTTTTTCTATAAACTGTTCCACAATCAAATGTCAGTATGTCAACAAATATAGAATGCCAATTTATGTCTGTGCCAGCATTACCATCTCACACCTGGATGCTATTCTAATGCTTATTTTTAGCTGTTTTCCTCAACCACTCAATATATCACCTCCAGATTCTCATTAAATGATAACCGTGTTGACATTTTTGTTACAGTACAGGCCTTCAAACACTTAAGAACTACAGTGAACCAGACATGAAATATTTCAGCCAATAATGAGCATTTCATCTCAGAGGGAGATTTTAAAAATCTATGCTGGAAAACTCCATTTTCATACATAACATTGCATGTTAATCATAAAACCTTCACTTATAACTACATACTGTACAATAAATGGTTCTTTTCACATTAGTGAAGATATCTCTAGGCAGTTCTGAACCTGTCAGCCTATAGAAAATACGGTCTTCTTGTTATTACATACAGAAGTCACAATAGCTCAATCAATATAGTGACAGACTGGAAGTCCAGCATTCAAATCCCAGGAGTGGCAAACTTTTTCTCTTCTCTACAACAGCCAGACTGGCTCTGGGGCCCACCAAGCCTCCTATCCAATTCAATCAGGGGCTCTTACCCTGGGAGTAAAGAAGCCAGGGTATGAAGCTGACCATTCACCTCCATCTAGTGCCAAGGTCAAGAATGGTGGAGGTGTAGGTCCACTCCCCTTATGTCTTCATGGTATAATGCTTCACTAATTAAGCACAAGGACAACTTTACCTTTACCAGTTTTTACATGTAGAGCTGCATCACTGACAATTTTGTGGTTGTTACAATAGGTTAAAAACAATTTCAGAGTGGATAGCATCAAGCAGGGTGAATAAGTTTCGCAATGGATCAAATAACAAACCAAAACACTTTTGTACAATAAAATGAACAGTGCAACTGACTGTCATTATTAGTGTTATTACTTTAAAAGATTCCCTATGTTTATGATCCATTACTATGCCCCACCTGATACAATTACACATAAGAGAAGAAAATTTGTTGCACAGGATGAATCTGACAAGAACATCACAGAATGCAACTTTGTGTATACAAACTGAAGAAACAAAAGGACAGATGTAATAAGATGTACTGTGAAAGTAAAATTCATTTGTTCAGGCTTACAAAATGAACACAAAATACAATCAATTGGAAAACTGGAACATGCAAAACGGAAGATATAAAACAACATTACCAAGAATTTAGAAAGAAATGGGTGGAATTTGAAGCAGGAAGAATGAAATAATCAGACCTTCAGCATAATCAAGGAACCTATAATAATTAAATAAATAAGTAAAAGAATTTTATATCACACATTTATAGCATCTAATGTTTAGTACAACAACTATTATTCACCTTTGCAATCAAATTGCCTGTAATCACATAATCCCCAATCATGAATGTGAGATGCAAAAATAAGATTTATGAAATGAGACTCTGCAGCACTGATACCAACATCATGAAAGGGGAAAGAAATTCCCTTATTAAGCTCAACCCAGAAATATGCTTACTTCTCCTACACACACTGGGTCCAGGGTTGGCAGCCGGTACACTGCGATCTCACTAGAATTCCTTGCCCCTGTTGCTAATAATGTCTTTGAGGGATTAATCTGCACTGAATGGATCCCACATTGCTGATCTTGTGGCATTGTAATGGAATCTCTTCTGCCTTGTAACGATGGAATCTGATCTAATCTTTGTGTGACTACATCATATACCATTAGCTGTGAACAATTCCAGACATTAATCATACGAGCATACATAGACCCATTTTGCATGCAACAAACTGCATCATACACAGCATACTTCCATATTGACACAAGTACCACATATTTGGAAATTATAGATGTTAAGAGTCATCTGGAACTGACAGAAAGTTGGAAATCTCCATGGTACATTAGTTCAATATAAAATAAAAAATATATACAATTTTATGTTATTACATCCTGTTTGTTTACTTTTAAGTCATAGGATAAATAAACTAATGTACAACTTAAAGTTATCATTTAACCTAGATTAACCAGGGCTGTGCATGGAAAATGAAATTGTAACATAAGGGTGTGAAGTGCCACATTATATTCAAGAATCTGAAATGAACAAAGAACTCTATACAATGGAGAATAGCTACAATTTACATACATAATGATTTCTTACTCTTGTCTTGGTAAAATTAAGTACCCTCTGACCTATTTCAATATTATTCACATTTGTTACCTCTTAAAATTAATGAACTTGCACTTACAGTCTGTGCCACCTTTACCTAAAACAGTAAGGATAAGATATACATAACATGGGGGCCACAATACCACAGTCAGTATAGCGACTGGCTACAGGCTGGAAGACCGAGGGATCAGGGTTTGAGTCCCTGTAGGGTCAAGAATTTTCACATTTTGATCTTGTCCAGACTGGCTCTGGGGTCCACCCAACCTCCTGCTCAATGGGTGCCTGGGGGTCTCCCGGGGGTAAAGCAGCTGGGGCATGAAGCTGACCATTCACTTACAACATGTGCTGACATCAAGAAAACATGGGTCTATACATCCCCTCCCCCCTACACCTTCATTAGTTAAGCGCAGGGACAACTTTACTTTTTACTTACAGTCTGTACACCTGACATCTATAGTCTATATTCAAAACATGTAATGCATTATAAGGAACAAAGGAACAAGTTTTTTTTAATTCGTAAGTTGTATGATGTTTTATCTTATGACTTAGATTACACCAATGATATTCTGCCTTGTGAGCATGTCAAGAAATGCACAAAAATTCTGATACATGAATTAAAATGAAGACATGACACCAACTTCTTTCTTCACAAACAATTTTTAAGATTCTGATTTTCAAATGTCCTAACATGGCCATGTTTTAAAAAATTCAAAGGATCCTGGCCGAGAAGATATTCCAAACATGTGGCAGATAGTTATTTAATCATTACAGACAAAGTATAATTAATGAAGTTTCCAATAATTAGTTCACTGTGATAATACTGTTAATTGGTATATTTAAACTTGAAACTTTTCTCTAAAGTGGAATCCAGTTATTCAATATTAAATAATAGAGTATTTAAGCCGGCATTAGATGAGGATCACTATCTCATGCCTTCTACTCGGCAGAATTTACTTTCTTTAAAAAGGATTAAGCATTGTAGCGTTATTAAGAAAATATTTCTTTGGCATTATTTTGTTCTATATTACTAATATACTTATAAGATGGTTTTTTAAATACCCATAGTAACTATAGATTTATATTTACATTTATACCCATATTAAAGTATTATATTTGCATTATGCTATGTTCTGCATCCTTAGCATTGTTTCATAAAAGATAAAAACAATTTAAAGTATAATTCTACTACAAACCACAGACAAAATCTAATTCGTTGGCAGATCAAAGGCTTGTGTTTAATTCTTCTTCTTTCTTAGAAAATATGTGTGTAGTTATAAACAAATCACCAAAAACGTTGAGGCCTGACTGGTCACTAGTGGCTTATGCTTTAAAGACAACAAGTGTACATGAATGTTCTTAGTTTTAACTATCGGTTTACTTTATTCGTGAAATTTGTCTATGATGCCCACAATTTTGTGCGAATTTTTAACCTTACCTTATTACATTTTGTTCCAAATACAACTTGTCTGTCACTTAACCACTGGGAACAGAACACTTTGTTCATATTACTAAGGGACACTGAGTATTCTTTAAACATTTCATGTGTTAAAATATGCCGCGAGCCGTATTCAGGGCCAACCCATTTGGGTTCTCTGCCACCCATTTCTCGTCCCCGTACGAAGTCAACAAAATTATATGATGTATTGAGAATCTGTTTTTCAGCGCTAGCACTCTCTTCTTCGTCGTCAGAATCTTCATAACATACAAAGTCCTCAGGTTTGTCAGGTTTACGAGAGCGTTCCAAGCGAAGGGCACGTAATCGCATATGTAATTCCTCAATTCTACATAACGTAGCACAGGGTGGGCGACGTCCATAAACTGGAATTCTACGAGTGTGTGCCATTGTATTAATTTTAAACGCGTAAAGATCTTGCCACGGATGAACACAGGTTAAGGACCGACCAGTAAAAGACCTAAGCAGCACCCTAATTAAAATGTACAAATTTTTAACAACTGATTCTTGGATTTCTTACTTATCATGTCTCACTTCATCTATGCTTATTCATTTACTGCACACGTCACAAAATTTTACGCTTTCGCTGAAGAACATCGTCAAAAATATTCACTTTCCTATTCATACTGCCCGAACATGACAACATTTACATTCCATAAAACAGCTGATAGGCAGGGTGAATAGGTAAATGCAGATGATCACACAATTTACAGAACGAAAAGCGAATCAAAGATGACAAAGTAAATAAACGTCGGAAGATAAACCACTAGTACCACAGAGGTAGTTGTGCTATTTTATAACTGTTACGAACAGTACAATTCAAAATAAATTTAAATAAAAAAGGGCGATGGATGATGTCCAAAAACATAATAATTGTATTAATATACCATCGGCACACACTTTCTGATCTTATTTGCTACGAGCATACCGCACACCGACTGTACCATGGTAATGATTCTTAATTCGCGAACTTTTCAAAACCTGTCGTCACACAGATGTGATAACGCAACTTCATAATCCCATATGATTAACTAATGGCTTGTAACGCGTAAGGAAGACGTGTTAGTAGTTGAAACTTCTGGCTTTTCATCTTTAGAATCTGTCATCTGTCTTAAATGAATTGCCGTTGCCTGTCATATTCTGTTCTTGAGCTTTGTGAATCTGAAGTATTTTAGGGAACAGTAGTTGTGCCATTGTCTGTGCTTTAGCATACGTGTCTTTATAAAATAGAAATCACTTCCTCTGAAAGATGGTCAATGTAGATTACGAAAGAGGAAGCCATTTACATTCATTTTATGGTATTGATGAATTTTTTGATTACAGGCTTAAGAAGATTGCTAATTGATTTCATTGGAATTATATACATAATTAATGAAAAGTTAAATTACAAATTTTATAATTTTAAAATTATGTTTACATAAATATTTTTTGTAATTATTATATTTAATTGTTATATTGGACTATTGTCTATATCCTGAGTCTTACGACCTTGTAAAGGATTTTTGACATGTAAATAAATGATGATGATGATGATGATGAAGTCATCAGACTGAAGGGTTCTTTTCATAGACGTCGCCACGAGAACGTAAAAACTTTTGAAGTAGTTACATAACCGAGATTAACTTCAGAAAGTAGCTTCATTGTACATTGTACATACTATCGCTTATTAAGCAACGTGAAACCTTGCTTAATACTACGAAACGTTCTCTTCACCATCCTCAGTGCCAGTTTCAGGTTCGGTTCATATCGGTATCCAATGTACCTCCATGACTATGCACTTTATTACCAATTCTTGGTCAGTGATCAATGTCAACAGATAAGGCACATGAATATCATTAGTTGATAGCTCACTGCGCTCTAGTAAAGTGATATTTTGTTAATTTATTAAGTGAGCCTCTAAGATTGTTTCCTTGTCGTCCTCTTTCTTTTCTGCAGACTTAATCGTTTATATTTAATTATTGTCTTTTTACATATACTCCCATTATATGAACCAAATTCGCATGCTTTACTTTCCATAGGACATATGGAAGAGGACGTGCCGAGGGGACCTAATATGGATTCCACCTCACACTATGTGAAATCTTAACTATTGTAATCTACTGTAATCTATTGTAAACAATTTTAAGTATTGTAACTTTATTCTCTTATTGTAATCAGCCAATGTACAGTAACTGACTTGTCCTATATCATGTAACAATGATCTATAGAGACGAAATAAATACATACATACATCCATTACACAGCGGGAAAAAATTTCTGTCCGCAGTTCAGTGCTGTAATTAAAATAAAAAACATACCTTTCTGTGTAAGCAACTAAATGTCGCGGTGTACGGTCACCTAATTTGTAACAAGCTTGTGAGTTATATCTTCCATACTACACTCCTTGGTTCTGGGTACGGGGCATGTGGAACATCCTTTTCTCACCTTTTCCGACAACCGTGTTAGTCAATTGTTAGAAAGTGTCACAATGGCAGCATTCAAGAAAACGAATGTGAAAATATTCACAAAAACTGGACCAAATATTACACCGGATACCATATACTGGAAAAAGCTTGGGGTATGTTCGTTTCTAAATTGTGATTTAATCTGTCTGGACAGATTATAGTAGTAAATGTTTCACCGCGATCTGAATATGCATTTAAAAAATATCTTTCCTTCCCACGTGGATTAATTCGAATTGAACGGTTTATCGAGAGAATCATTTGGCGTATGACGAGAGGCATGCAGATTAGGTAACCAGTACTTTGGTTTTCACATTTCTGTCCCATCATGTGTTTCAAATAGATGACTTCCCCTACTTCTGTTTGTCAGTGGCTAATTTTGTTATAGTAAAAGAAAGCACGCGTGGAATACAGTAGTGCACCCCCTTTTCAGACTTAGGGAGGGGCCACTGGTACTTTTGAAGCCCATTATCGTGAGACATATACAGTGTGTTGACAAAACTAGAATTTCAGGTTCAAATGCAGGTATGGTTGGGCCTCCCCACCATGCCAAGGTTCTCAGCACAGGTATACCATACTCATGTGCAGCAATGCACCAGTATGTGACATGCTTTCACAAGGNGCCTCCCCACCATGCCAAGGTTCTCAGCACAGGTATACCATACTCAGTATGTGACATGCTTTCACAAGCTGGGAAATTCTTCAGTCTCAGATAACTTGCAGCACAACAATTAAAAAAAAAATAACTAAGCTACTAAATAATTTCTTGCATTTATTTTTGAAGATGTACTGTGTTTTTTTTATTTGTGTTATGCTTCTCTTATATACAAACATACACGTTGTATGAGATAGGTATTAAATAGATTTTTTTAAGTGTTTTAAAGGTGGTATGCTCATTCTTGATTGTGTATGAAGCTTCCTGTTACATTCAAAGCACTCAAGTGGTATTTGTTGCAGTAATAATTTATTGCTTACAATTGGTAAGTAATGAAACTTTTTAATAATATTTTTAATTATAAGGAACAGATATCTTTCAAATAAAAGTTGTTTAATCAAGTTGTGTATTTAGGTGTATCATTTTAATCTGACTGATCTGACAACTTCAGTTTGATTTCTGGTAGGGATGAGATCTGTCTTTTACCACATCCACATAGCACTGAGGCCAACAATTCTCATGGGTGTCAGGGTCTCTTCTGATAGGGATAAACTGGCCAGAACATAAGATGACTGTTCAGATGCATAGAATAAATAGCACTTTACCTCAGCGTCTCCTGTGTCCCTTCAATGCATGGTGATTAAGCATATTGGCAACTTTATCCATTATCTTACCTTGAATAGTTTCAGTATGTTGTTTATTTTACATGAATACAAAACTGTAACTACCCAATGAACAGATTCACAATCTGGTGCTTTCAAAATTCACCTGTATGAAATATAGACAATATAGAATAGACAATAAATCTTCTACGGCTACAGACAGTATTTTTATTGATAAGTATAAGTTAAATAATTATTCCATTATTCCGGTTGTGAATGGCCTATCTGACGATGATGCACAATTATTAATATTCAATAATTTAAAAATTAATGATTCAAACCTTGGTTGTTATACTATACGCCAGTTAAATAAAGATAGTATGGAAGACTTTAAGATAAACTTAAGCTATGAAACGTGGGAGGAAGTCTTTTTAGAGGATGAGGTTGATAAATGATTTAATAGCTTCCTCAATAGATATTTACAAGTTTTTAATAGCTGTTTTCCTGTTAAAAATTATTCTATAATTCTAATAATAAAGCATAGTTAACAATCTGTATTAAAATTTCATGTCAGCATAAAAGAAACCTTTATATATTATGTAGGAATGTTAAAAATCCTATACTGCATGCCTATTACAAGAAATATTGTAAAATATTAAGAGAAGTTATAAAAGCAGCCAAAAGAATCTATTATAACAAATTGATTGCTAAATGTAATAATAAATCCAAAACTATGTGGGGCATAGTAAATAGCGTGACTGGAAAACGTAAAAATGCTTGTCACCCACCACAATTAATTATTGGGGGAGAAAAATGTAAAGACAGTCAAAATATAGCTGATGCTTTTAATTTATATTTTAATACTACAATGCATAAACAGC